>NC_083506.1:7926287-8229318 GCF_032362555.1 Amyelois transitella | reverse complement strand
ACTAGGTAAGACGTCTTTGACAATCTGTGTCATTTGTCCTATTTACATTTAAATTTAACCCACAGGACCGAGTTTAAATACACGATTGCGTTACCCTTCTCAGGGCCTGAAACAATGTGCCCTCTGATGGACTATTGAACTGAAATAGAGCGGCGCTTCCGTGGGTTATCTTATCACTCAAGTCATGACCCTATTATGGAGAAGCGTGGGAGTATTCTGATTGATTGTGCGGAAATTATCTGTAGTATCTTTTATTACTTTACGTATAAATTACTTTTTATTACTGAAAATTTAGATTTGGTTTAGTCCTTAGGACTAAGTGTTGCAGGAACAAAATAAATACATTAATATTAATATTATTAGGTACCCTTTAAAACCTGTATTTTTAGTAGGTTTTCACAAAATTACAGGCACATAACAATATAAATTTATTGCATTGAATATATAAACAACTCCGTTTATCTTTCACAAATTTTCCTTCGCAAATTTAGCTTTCTTGGTTCATAAATATTTTAATTTTATCGTCTTTGTTAAATGAAACGCCAGTGCTATGTGTGATATATGTAAATAAGTTACGACGCTGCTTGGGCTTATTGCCGGATTGTAGAATAAGTTTCAGAAGATATGGGAATATATATAAGTAATTGAACTTAATTTCACCATTATTATAACCATTCTTCATTATCTTTTGGTATGAAATGGTAGATTTAATTCTATTTAAATCTGTTAAGTTGAAATAACTCTGTATGAGTAGGTAGATATTATTATTCACCATTATGTCAATACAACAAATATTTACTTTATAAACAAGTTTCTCTCTGAAATACGCCAAATTCAATATTATTCCGATTTAGCTTCCTATAGATTTCAAGTAACAGATTTCAGATAGACTTATACTGATGTTCCACATAACATTTACATGTAAACACATAAGGGTGTAACCATCCACCACCTACAAAGTCATTTAGTAGGTAGTCACAAGTTAAAAAAGCCCAGAGGTAAACTAAAAGCAGACATAAACAAACCGATGTATTCCAGATCCTAATACCCCGAGCGCCTACCCCGACCACAGACATACATAGTTTCAGCCAGATCGCTCGGTTCATACCGCAAGTTCACCCGCCTGCAAGTGTGTCAAATACAGTTGCTTATGGGGAAGTTAACAAATGAAAGGTATCGCTCAAGTAGAAAATAATAGTTAAAAGAGAGTGAAAGACAAAATTAAATACATATATTACAGCAGTAAATTTATAATAAAATCAAGTTTAAAAAACTAAAAAGTAATGAAGGATAAAAAACACAAGGGTAACGTTAGGACTTTTTGTACTTACATAGGTCTACATTTATCGTATCATGTACTCAATGTGCAAACAGCTCGCCACGAGCTTCCTGTAGTTATTGGGGTGAAATTAGAAATAAATCAGTTGATTTGGACCAATTTGTTACAAGATATTAGATACTGATATAACTTAAGTACTGATTTTAATACTTCGGTTAATTATAAAGACAGCATGAAAAACTTTCGAAAAGTGGTGTCTCATGGACACTACTTACTATCCACGTGGTTTAGACACCACTTACTGATCCACGTGGTTTGGCGCACTTGCAAGGTCTAGCTAAATTACGTCTGTGACCCCCGAAGCTATTACTGTACTGTACGTGATGAAATTTATCGCTTGACTTTACTCTTTATCGGGTCTCGTCGGGGTCTAATATGGCTAATCTCAAGAGGGGTGTATTTTTGCTGCATGCGACAGGTACTTTGGGGCACCAGTGAAACGTTAATAACAACTGTTATGGGGTAAAAAGAATTTGTTATTCTGTACTTGGCGGAGATTATGGTCTTATGGTTTATGTTTTCTGACGCTGCGCTTTTTGTATATGATTTGTGTTGTGATGTAAAATATTATTCTTTTCACAAATAACAGAATATCCTATTCTTGATGGTTTAAAATGGTGACGGTAAAATTTTAGGGTCCAAACTTTGTAAGACTGCTTACGTTTTTCAGCTAGGCTAGGCTTAGAAATAGGTCATAAATGATACCATAAATGGTTCAATAAGTTAAAATTATTTGTTATAAACATTAAATGTGGTAAGGAACTAAACATAATACAAAAAGAGAATCCAGTCTTTTAGTGACTCTCATTCAAGTCGATCAAAGAAAACTTTTCTTGGTAAAGTACAATATTATTTTAGCAAATTTCATACGAGTGTGTACCGTTTTCTGTTTGGAAATAATTAGCAACTGTCCGTGATTTTGCGGGAGCTGAGACGCAAAGTCGTGTAGGGTGGCCGCACTTTGAAAAACGCATACATGTGATGACTTACTAAGAGATGTGAGGTAGGTACTCAGTTCTCTTTCAGTAGGACAATGGTAAGCCATCTTAGTTAACTATATAAATATAAATATATAAATATAAATATATACGGGACAAATTACACTGATTGAGTTAGCCTCGAAGTAAGTTCGAAACTTGTGTTACGAGATACTAACTCAACGATACTATATTTTATAATAAATACTTATATAGATAAATATCCAAGACCCAGGCCAATCAGAAAAAGTTCTTTTCTCATCATGCCCTGGCCAGGATTCGAACCCGGGACCTCCGGTGTCACAGACAAGCGTACTACCGCTGAGCCACAGAGGCCGCCAATTATGAATTTGACTTTCAAGTTACGCGTAAGTATGCGGCTAAGATATTAATATATGCGATTGACAAATGTTTAGTATCGGCCATGTTGTTGTTTTGAATTGACGTAATATTGATATTAAAGTAACAATTAATGAATGTGGAAGAAGCGACAGAAGCATGCAGAGATCGCGGCAAGTGGAAAGATGTAGTCACTGCCTACCCCTCCGGGAAAATGCGTGATTTTATTAATATTGTCTTGAAAATTACAATTTTAGAACTAAGGTTGGGCCTTTCTTTTAAGTTATATAAACCTGTATCAGAAATACCTGCTCTCTAATAATTAAATATGTGTAATTTGCAGACAATGTGCAATTACATATTTTTAATGCTTAAAAATTAAAACTAACGTGCAAACAACAAAATGTAATGACACAATTAAACTAAGCATTATTGGATGGAATTTAATTAATTACGAGTATAGATAAAAGTGATTCGACTTCTTTACATGTTTGGGATTTTAGCCAGTCGTTTTTAAGTATTTTACAATTACGACGAGTTAGGTGGTATATATTTAACTTTTCATTTAACCGATTACATAGATGTGAAGATAAGTGTAAAAATTGTTTTTTGGCATTTGGATTCCTACGCCTTAAAAAGATTTAAGATCAAAGACAGTGAATTTTATGTTCGTATACTCGTAACTATCGTCGTGTATAATTTCAATGAATTATTGTTAGTGATTACGTTAAAAGACTGCTTATTATGATTGTAACATGGGTAATTTGTCGCTGGTACAGTTAGAGAGGTAATTTACAAGCGTGTAGGCGGGCGGGAGTCGCACGCGCACCTCGGCGTGGGCGGACGCCGTCATTCACAAGAAATGCTCCTCACGCACCCACACAAACAAATGCACGTTTACGATCTACAACAAAACACATCTCAATAAAACTTTACACTAACACCTCCATTTAGAAAGTAAACAATGAGAACAATACGACAACAATTTGTAAGCGACCATCTCTGAAGGGTTATTTTTTGTCGTCGTGAAATTGTTTCTTCCATTACTGGAATAAGGTAATGATGGTTGTCTATTGTTACTTGCGATTTCAGGTTTATATAAGAAATAAGCGAGGCCGATGACCTTAATCATAGATGTAGAAGGTGTAGAAATAGCTGGAGATTGCTCCGCCCCACCTAAGGCGGAGTAAATCAAACACGTCAAGCTAAGCGACATTAATAGCATGCAATAAAACAAACTAGACTGTTTCCTGTCTCAAAATTGTAACCGGCAGTTTCATAGCCAAAGATATTTACGATTAGTTTTTAGCATAAAACTAATTATTCCGTGGTGGAGTGAAATTGTTTTCGTTTGATCTCTACGGATTTCGATGAATTAGCTTGAGCGTCGGTGGTCGGAAACTTTCACATTCAGGTACCTGTATATGTAACCATGATCAATCCAATACGGGTTAGGTTTCTTTGCAAAGGTTGCGGAGGCCAGACGGGAGTTACTTCGTGTAAAAACCTGACTCACCCAATCCTGGATCCATGGTCAAAGGCATACCCGGGCTGCTGTCCAGAGTGCTGAGGAATAGAAGAGCTTGTGCAAGAAAACACTACCTCACAGTTAATTTAATAAATTTCTTCTAGTTCGGTTCCATCATAATAACGAGCATGCTATTCTATAAAATGAAGTAGAAACAGCCACGTCATAGCTTTTCTAATCTTAGGAATCATGTATCCGGAACTTGCACTTTAGTTTGATTTCACGTGTGAAGAGAGAATTCGCCAATTAACGTTATCTTCAGGAGATTGGATATGGTGAGCGAACACGACAACTTAATCGTATAAACCTAAAAAAACTGAATGATGTTAGGTATGAATCATCATTTCTGCTATTTATGTAGATTCTTAAATTGATTGTTAATATTTTCATTGTGCGAAGGAGACCAATAACCTAATAATAACTTTTAAGTCGGAGCCGGTTTGAAAGTCTTGTTTTTATGGTAATGGTAAAAGAAAAATTGTTGAAGGTCAAATTAAATGAAAATATATATGTTGTGAGTATAAGTAGAACATATAGTAGTAGTAGGTTTTCGATAGGTACTCCCATGAGTAAAGCATCATTAGCGCCGCAGTTGGTGACAGCTGAGCGGGGATTATCTAATTGAAGTCACAGGTACTTAAGTGGACAGTTAATTGCGCGTATCGAAATTATGTATACCTGAATGAACCACAATTATATTGTAGTCGGACATGATCAACAAATTGTGTTTAGTTACCTAAAAAGTGTTGCGTGTTGCCTTATAATAACTAGTTAGTTGAATTGAGTGAAAGCTGTTACTCAATCCACGTAACAGGCATAGAAAAGTTATCCCAGAGATGGCGATTCATTCGTTATTTCATTAGTCAGAATTAAAATTCCAATTAATAGTTATGTCGAGCGGTGGAACCTGTTTGCTTCCGGAGTTACGCAGAACCAGTCTGGCGCCCAATTTGTTTTTTGAAATATTTTTTAAGACGTTTCAACTGTTCTTCCACGGTCTCTCATTATGTAATTATTCGAAGAGGTGTTATTAGCTGAGAGCCTCTTAATTGAATATTATGTCGATTAAACAATTTTTCAATAACATATTCTGTACTTAAAAAAACGAAGATTTATTATTCATTAATCACAATATTAAAAGGCATTTTAGTGCGTTCAATTTAATTTGGGATGAAAACTGGGATATTCTGCTGTGCTAATTGTTCATTACGAATGTGCAGCGAGATTGAATTTTGAAACATGCTTATGTTCAAATATTAATTATAGAGGCGTGCGCTGATGAATTCTCCAGATTAATACTTGAGACGGTCTGATAGCATCCAGGTCGCACATGCGTGCCCGCAATACGGTAATCAGTTGTTCTCAATGAGCTCTGTTCTGTCTCATCTCGCATAAAAACATATTCTCGACTTATCGCGACTTAGATCGATGATTAAGTATAACGTGAAGTGTTTTAATTCCATTTTAATATCGCGTATTATCGGATATGAACGTGAGATAGAATAACTGATCATATATACTTATACTAACTACTGAATCGTAGGGAAGATGATTCATTAAAATTCCTGGCGTATATCTTTTGCAAAGGATGTTTTCCCACAAAAGCTTACTTTTTAAATTAAAATTAACGTATGTATAGTGCATGTTTAAGTGGCTTGTATTTATGTAATTGCGCTACTGGAGTTTGCAGTTAACCTTGAAACAGGCGGTGAGCAGTTAATAGCAAAATTACAGATCATTGGGGTTTAGCAAAAAGCTGAAGTACCTACCTACTTAAGTATATTTTTTACAAACAAAAGTTACATGATAAAAATAAAGTTCTCAGTATAATTGTGATCGCGCCTTATACCGATTTTGTTGTACACACTTAATTTAACTAAATAAGTTTAATTATATATTTATATAGTAATACGTTTATTTTTTATAATGAGTTATTTTACTTAGTTTTATATAATGATCTATCTAAGAATGTCCATCAAGGAAATTTATTGCACTTTTCTTACTGTCTCTAAATAAGGGGGAAGTCATTTTGTGCATACATCGTTTATGCGCGTTTTCGGTATTATTGTTATTAAGATGAATTGCCGATGGCGATGAAATAAGGATGTAAATATAGACTGGAGCTAAATGACACTGTGCTCAGGAGCAAGAAAAGGTCAGGCTTTCTGAGACGTAAGACCAGATTATGCTGCAGAGCTTCATTTCGATGATTTAGACTGCAGAACTTAGACTTCAGAAATCCTTTTAAACAAACTTTTTGGTTCTCATCAAAGTTGTTAGTTTAACACTTTAATAATGCTTGTATGTTTTAAATTGTTTTCATCATATCCTAGAATTAGGCTACAAAAAAAGTTTTGATTGCCATAAAATGTATTAATAATGCCATAAATTATAGTTTCGAACGGCTGTGCTCCTTATTTTTCCATTTACTCAAAACTATTTCATATTCAGAGATAAATTTAACAATTCACGTCTTTTGAAGAACAGATGTTGTGAAGTAAACATTATTAAAGCACGCATTATAAATGAACAATAATATTTTGATAAATAAGTATTTACGAAACGCTGCTCTTTTAAATATTTTAGTCTTTCTCTTGATACAAAAACCGCAGAAAAATAGTAATTTTCATTTTAAATACAATTCTTTTTCTCGTGTGAAAAAACATGGGTTTGTTCGGCACTGGTCTCTAATTCTGGGCACAGATTTTAAGAAAATTCAAATGTGGAGATTAAACATCGCATCCTCTTAACATCACAAAATTAAAACCAGGGATGTCTATCGACTACGACATATATTTACTTGGAGTCTTCAATATACAATTTATATTATACTTATGTAGAGCTGTTATTAAGAAAGTTACAAATGTGTGTTGTTATTAAAACGGCTCGCTGGGGCAAAAGTAATGTTGCAGTTGCTTTGGTAGGGAATTCGATTTCCTTCCTATATAATTGTTCTTAGTTTATATTTACACCCATTATGTACACGTACACGCATGATTCGAAATTTAATTGCAACTGTTTCATGTGAGGCAGAAACTATATATACATACATATTTTTGATTTAAAAAGTAGGTATATAATAATGTGATTATTTTTATTTCCAACAGGAGCAGTAAATGTGTTTTGTTTCACTTAAAATCTAAATCATATTATCTTAAAATACTTTTTTTACTTTTGATTTTGGGTAAGTAAATGATAAGAAGTTTAGGTAGGTACATTGTTTCAATTATATGAAATTGTAATATTTTTTTATATATTTACTAAGATTTTTTAGTTAGGTAACGATATTTAAAAAAAAAAAACTGGCACTGTACTATTTCACTTCAAACTTACAGCGGTAAAACTCTGTAGATTTTCTGTGTGTTCCAAAATATATTTGCTTGACCAACAAAAATCACATGTCATTCACAACACTAGCACTGGAGTCACAAAGTCACGGCGGTCGCGAGTTCGTTATCAAACGGCGTGAGACGTGCGTATCGATTGCTCTGCGGGAATGTTTTGATAAGGGCGGTGTTCGTGTAGCGGCGAAGCGGAGGCCACGGTGCTCGCGACGCGATTGAGCCGGGCTTCGGCAAGACTCGGACTACTGGAGTAACGTGACTCCGCCCGAATCCTTGGACGATAAGCCGAAACATCTCGTCTTGCGACAAGTGCACCCATTCATTTTTACTCGTCCCGAAATAACATTGCTTTGGTAATAAGGTAACTGAAATAGATTATGGTGGATGTGAGATTAATCCTAATGGAACTGTAGAAACATGAAGTTTAAAAGTTGATGGTTCAGATTAAAACATTTGTTTGTTATTTTATTAATTCATTATCAAATACGCAAAATGCTTCTTTTTTTTACAAACGTGATAACCTCATCTGAAAAGTATGTTGATTAAGTTATTTATCTGAACAAAATTAATATTAATCTTTTTAATTAACTCAATGTTGTTAAAATGATATGCAAGACTTATTATTATTATTTTCCCGGGAATAACGTGGCACGAAGTTCAATCCGCAACTGAATTGTTTATAATATTTATTGATAAAAGCTATCAATGGAAACTGAAAATCTAGAAACTGGGCAAATTTCCTACTTCGATCTCTCGCGCACTGATAAACACGTCGCGTTGTCTATAAGAGATAATTGATAGCACTTGCCGTTATCCGTTATTACCTTCCTTTAATTAACTACTTACTCTCCCATGTTTGCGTGTTCCCGGTTGCACTCTCCAGCGCTATGCTTCGGGGCCCGGGGTCCGCTTTGCGACGTTTCTTTTTGGTTGCTCTTGGACATTCTGAGTTTAAGGTCTATTGGTTCACCGTAATCTCAACAATAACAATGCAGCCTTGTTCCTAATTGAGCTACAAAATGCAGCTCTGTCCCTTATCTCCTTTCCATAGTTGTCTTCAGTGCCGACCGTACAGTGTAATATAATAATCTAAGCTAGGTTAGGTAACATAACTTTTGGTAGCAGGATCCCACAGGTCTGACGTAAGTTATAACTTATAGATGGGCTTCTATACTGGCGGCAGTTAGCAGGATGATGATAAAGTTTATCTGGTTATAGCGATATTGTCACTACTAAATAATACAATCATTGTGATCATTTGCCATATACAAGGTAGGCCAGTTCCCCCGCCGTATGGACATAAATGCTGATAGAATTGATGACAGAAGTAATAATTAATCTTAAGTGTTAAGAATAATAAATTATTGTATTAGGATAACTGCAGAGTACAGTAAACATTTCTCCTGAATTTGTGACTTGAATATTTAGAAAACTGATTGTTTTCTAGTAAATTGATGATATAATAATACAATAAAATTTAACCACGTATATGCGTTAAATGCGATGTATCATCATTACAATGAATCATTATTTATTAGGCAAATAATCATTTAGTTTCATTAGCAATCCGAGTGTGAATATTAACGACTATATACTTACCTTCAAAGCCCACTCGCGTAACAGCCTTGTAATATTTGGTATTTCAATTCGCCTTTCATCGTTTACTAAATCTACTAACAAAGCTCATTCGATAGGTATTTAATAAATGGATGAAGATTTTTAACAAGGCTCCGAGTTTTATCCCGTTGAGAAAATGTAAAGTATAATTAGGTAGTTTTACATATACCTATTATCGTTAGCGTAGTTAGTATCTCATATCTAATAAAAGAAAACTATCTATGGTGAAAAGACACTATACACTTTTTGAGACTGTCGGCACTGTCTACCTCGCAATGGAAAAGACGTAACGTGAAATAAGTATGTAAGGATTTGAAGGGAATAATAATATTAAACTCTTTTCATAAATTGGTTTTTATTTCGTCCATAAACCAATCGGTAAAAGATGAAAGCCATTTCCCGGTCGCCATAAAGTAGGTACGGTAAACAATTTGTAAAGTTATGAATGGACATGTTAATTGCAGAGACAAAACGGAAACAATGCAAAGGACAACAAACAAGTTTATAAAAAAGTTTCGTGGTTTACACCTTTTTACCTTCGAAGTCAACGAATTTTAGTTACCACATATCCATGTGTGTGTCGGCCCTTAACCGTCTGGGTGTCAGGTGGGCAGGTAGACAGAGTAAAGTATCTTCCCCACCCCTAAAAGTATGAGTAGAGTCGGCCTTACTCGATTACGATTATTGTTGAGTAACTCAAAATTAAAATTTCATAGAAAGCATTATATAGCACAAGGACTAGGATTAGGATAAGGTATTCTATAAACGTATTTTATCCATAACTTACCTACTTTTAAACATATAAAAGTAAGAATGAAAAAGGAGATGATGAGAGACTGGAAAAGAGCTCGGTCTGTCGTCGCGAGATAAGCGACTGAGCTAGAAAGATAAGATGTGACACCAAAAGAAATCATTATATAAACGTAAAAAAATAACATATGAGCGTGTATGTTACCAACATTCAAATAGTAAAATAAAGCGAGATGAATGTCTTGCTAGTAGCTCATTTCATCGCCGCAAGATAAGCAAATGAGATAGAAAGATAAGATTTGTCACAAAGAAATATTCACGTTGAACGTGAAAAAAAGAGCATGACGAGAGTGTATGTTTATTTTTATTGGAGGGAAACGTGTTAATTTAATTAAATGTTCGGACGGTCACGGCCAGGGTTCTCGATTAGAGTTAATCACGTTCACAGTACAAATTAAAGAGGTAGACAGATATAATTTTCAATGAAATAAAATATTTGAAACAAAAACATGAAATAATGGTAATGATTTCAATTTAATTTTTAGTTATTTTGAAACAGCGTATGTATATGTACAAATTCCACTTTATACTTCGAAAAATAAACTTGACAAAGTACATTCCTTTCTAAAATAAATGTGAAAATGTGGGAATATGTAGAAGTGGAAGTGGGAATCATAATCATATCATTTATTTCTTAGTAAGTAGTGATACCAATTTCTTCTTAGTTGTAATAAGATTTTCATTTGTAATCTGTATATTTTGTGTTGTTTGCACCACGTGCGTCAACACCCGACTTACCATTGATAACGATGTAAACTATGTTTGGATTCCTAGTAGTGCCTAATTCGCTAATGCACTTTTTACATTGATTGTAAACGTTTGTTAGAAACTGCCTTTGTGTATGTGAAGCGTTATTTCCGCCTATTGTACTGCAAGTTTATGAACAAAGTTACTAAGGTTCGGCCGAGGATATTTGTTGTATAAAATAGTTTTATGCAAGTAAATAATAAATAATAAAGTAAAAAAAAATTAACGTAATTGTATAAAAAATGGTTGTTAAAAAAACAGAAGACACAAATTTGACAGAGGTAAACTTTTTTTTATTAAAAAATGCTGTTCACGCAGTTTCAATTACAAGCAGACAAAGCCTCAAACATAAGCTAATAATAAGATAAACACTTGTAAAAGGTTATAAAAAATAAGTTATCTAACGGTTTTCGCAAATTAATACCACGCTGTAAGTACATCACTGCCATAGTTGCAAAATTATGCACTTTTTTGCTAATTAGTTGGATACACAATATGGCAAGAGTAACGGTCGTGGTCATATTAAATCCCCACATGTGTATTTCGCCATGTCGAAAAAAAAGAAAAGCCTTATTAAAAAAGTATGTGATGAAACTAGGACGGCGTAACAATTACACATATTTACAAGATTTAAAACTATGTGTTCATAGAGACTGTTTTATTTACAGTGAATTTAAAATAATCCCTGGATAATAGCTACATTATATTTTCCGTAGACATGATTATAATGATTTCAGAAAACATTACTGAACGCCACAAAGTTTTTTACACAGATTTTGAATTCATCATTAACAATAGTCCTCCATGGTCATTATATATTATGTTTCCAATTTCTTTTGTTTTTCGTCGTCAATAATTGGTCATAATTGTAGTTGTAGTCCTATTATGATATTTTTTTAATAGTTTTGGACCAAGATAGATAAGAAACTTTAACCTTTGATAATGATATTCCAATGAAAAGAATTAAAATTAACTTACCCAATAATTAAAAGCGAATCACTTTTACTCCGACATTAGTCCTGAGTTGCGTTGAAAGAAGCCCATTTCAGTAGTTCATGCTTTTAACGACGAATTTGTCAAAATTACCATAAATATTTAACTTTTACTATCAATATGGACAGCTAATAATTGAGCACAAATTCATCCCTGGGGCTCTTTCTGGGCACTATAATATAGAATTTATTCTTCCTTTGGACGGCTCTGAGTAATGCTAGCAAAGCTCCATGTTTGCAAGAATGCGATTGGGCTAAAAATAAAATGCTACTTGTAAGGTGACTGCTCCGCAAAATATGCACACATTGTGTTCTAACCGTTTGCGCTTTTGTGATTTGCTAAATAGTTATGAAATGGTTATTAAGTAAGTAAGAATCATCAAAATGAAAATTGTGAATAGTAAAAGCGAAACGGAATAAGATATTATTGTACATTAATTTAATTATATGTGTTATAATCCCAACTTTTGTAGTGATAAGAGAAATGCAAAATTAACTTAACATATTTGTTGTTTATTCTTCACAGCTCATTTTATAAGCAGATTTTCTTTAATTACACATAAACATAGTTTTTAAGTATGACATCATTCTTATCACCTACAATATGAGGTACATCATAAAATATATTTTTGTGAGCTTATAAGTAAAATAATCCATAACGATAAAATTGAACTTAGATAAAAAGATGAATACCTATCTAGCCGCTTAGATAATTTTCTTGTATAATTACAGTCACTTGGGCAGAAATAGTGATAAATACGGCATTGTTACATAATGTAAGTACCGTATAGTAATGCCTTGTGTACATATTTTTAGTTAGTATCGCCGTACTTGCTTTATAAATGCATTCAGTAATATGTTTACACAGTTGGTGTTAGTGAAACGAGTCCCAGCCTGCCGGCGAGTACGGTTACTTCGTGCCCTAAAATGTGTTTCGAGGTGTTTGTCTTCTCTATTGTTACCAAATTTTTAAGAATTATTTGAACTATGTCACCTACCACACCATCTGCACGAGTTGTATGTGCTGTCTGTATGTAAAGATTGTTAAAATTAATTCCTATTGATAAGCGAAAAATTCTTAAGAGTAGAATAAAAAAAAATTATAGGCTTAACATTATAAGCTAGATGTTCGTAAATTGTTAACTTCTTATTAATATTTATCTAAAAAACCAACTTTTTTATAGTTGTTGAAAATATAAGTTTTAATTATATGAAAAGAAAAATATTATAATAGAATGTTCATGTCTGTTTTAGGTGACCAACATTTAAATTACGTTATAATGTCGCTACAGTATAAACAACTTAACTTACAAGTGCATTGTAGCAAATCAGGAAAATCGTACAGCATATCTATAATAGTGAATTAAAAATTGTATCCGTAGTGAAATACGCATTGCGGTGTATTGACTCGCGACCAAGCTATTACATATTTTAACTAAATATTTAACAGCTATCACAGCTGTTTGCATGACATAGTATGTTGAGTGTTTTATGAATTCTTTACTACTTATCTATATTTTGTGGAAGACATTTATCAACCCAGTCTCTGTGCTTCATTTCATGAAAGAAAAGTGAGCGGTTTCGTACGCGCAACAGAGACCAATAGACATACAAAATAATTTTCACATTTCTTTCATTAGTGAAGAATACGAAAAATAATGCTGGCCTGCCTGGCTTGGAAGCAGCCAAAGGAAATAACTTTGAATAGGCATATTGATAGAAGCTGTTTAAAAATTAAGCAAATCGACTCATTATTCCAAGTTAGTCTTGGCTTGATGCACGGACACATTTTTTTTAAGTTTGATTACTAAACCGCTACACCAGCGATGCTTACAATCAATTTAAAGCTTTCCTGTAAAAACGTGTAGTTATTAAGAAAGAATTGATAAGCAGCTATAAATTAGCAATATCAGATTATAAATGACCATCAAGTGTTGGCCAACTCGTCCGCTGGGGAAACGGCGGACGGTATGGGCTTGCAACATGAAAATGAAAACCCTGTCTTGCTTTTTACAATTATATAATTACAACATCCGCCGTGTGGTTTTCGGCACTTTAGAATAGAACTACTCCATATCTTTCCCATGGATGTCGTAAAAGGTGACTAAGGGATAGGCTTATAAACTTGGGATTTATCTTGCATGCGATGAGCTTGTCACTATTGAAACCTCAATTCCATTATAAAGCCTAAACATGGTTTCAGTCTTTTGGCTCTGTCTATAGATATATATATGTATAATAACATCAAATTTGGGAGACAATTATGTATCGTAACATTTATGAGGATGTGTAGGTAATATAAAAATCTGCAATAATCCGGCAAAATTATTATACATATTTAATACTGATACGGCGCTATACTTTTTCTTAAGAATGAAATAATTTTGTCGTGGTTTTTTTACGATTGTTTTACTGACTAAAAATATAAATAATTGAATGAGAAAACAAATCTATTAAACAAAGTTGGCGTGTGGGATTAGACCGTAAATATCTTCGCAGTCCATATCAGCTTTAGTGGACATCAACGAGCTATGTCAGCCGAGTTGTCATTGGAGCAAATGAAGCGTTAAATCTAGATTTACGCAGGCTGTGCACGCACGCAACGTAATTCCATTTACATGAGCCGAGCAACCTCCAGGATGGACTAAGCTTGTTACATAGGAAGTTCTAGGCCAGTTGTAGTTATTAGTGTTACCCTATATTAAATGAAATATTATTATGATGTAATTTTTAATTTTTAATGTTACATAAATTAATCAGTTCACGAATTCAAATCAAATATATATACTGAATAAGTCATTATAATTATAAGAGCAATTATGTACTTAAATTAGGAAATGTAATATAAATCTAATATGGATAGTCGTCTCGGAAAGCTAGTTGGTATTACAAAATGTATGTTAATTAGTACATGAAGAGCATTGTAATTGTATATGAATTAATGATCTTTGAATATACAATATACATGTGTGTTAATGATATTAGAAATGGTAATCAGGGAATATGCAGCGAAGTGGCGCGATCAAGATGGCACACTGAGATTAAGGAACAAATGTGTAAAGCAATGATTGTGAAATATGAAGGAATCGAAATACTTGTTATTCATTCGTATATAGACATCATAATGATATAAACTAGTTAAAAACGCATAGAGATAAATGTGGAAGTGTGTCATCAAGATATCAATTTTCTTATTATATTGTTATTTTATTTAGTTAAATAGGACGCAAGGTTCAGAATAATAGAGGAAAGAAATATATTTTGATTTTCTAATTCTTTTTCAAGTTCAAGTGGAAATGGCTAAGAGAAATATTTTTTATTGTTATCTAAGTACGGATGTAACGAGTCATAAAACATTAAAATTTTATTGCATTATGTATTAGAAAGAACTATTTTGGCATTGAAAAATTAGTGGTGCTATGCTTAAGCAACTACGGAATGTTAACAAAATATGCAAAATTCTGCTGACGCGCATGAAGTGAATGGTGTTCACTGGTTGGGCAATAATACACTAAGCATTTAAAAATGGCAAAATCATAGGACCATGATATAGGCGTACTAGCGATTTACATTTCCACAACCCATGAACAAAGTCGTCAGATTAATATGAAGGTATCTTATCACATTAATGACTATTTATAGGCAACGGAAACTATCAAAGCAGCAGTCCACATACAAGCAGTAGTAAATCTAAAAATTAAAAAAAGTAAGTAATGTTTGGTCCTTTAAATAGCTTAAATCACATTTGTTGATTGCTAATACTTAAATCAATAGTTTTTATTAAATCCGTACGTTGTATATTATTAAGGCCTCTATTACAAATTTAACAAATTCGGTAGTAGGGACCTAAATAGTTATTACAGAATATTCTTTAATTAAATTTTATTGCATTTAATTTTTAAAACATTATTTATTTTAACATTATAACGAGTATTTAGGTAGACGTCTTTTGTAGATATAACTTAAAAATAAACTCAGAGGAACGCCGGCAAATTGACATACTTCACTAATTATATTAGTACAGTTTTACTTGACAGGTGCGCTAATGCCAGCAGGATTCCTTTAGCAGTCCTTCAAAAAACCAGGGTTGAACCAAAGCACAAATTCCACAATTAACCGGCTGAAAAATGTCACCCGACATCCTCAGAAATAAAGGAGATCTAGACACCTGTCGCGGCTAAAATGTCGTAGGTATATTAAATAACGAGTACTTACTTCGACTTGATTCGTTTAAAGTTCCACATTTAATGTTATCCAAACGCTGGGTGAAGTAGACAGTCTCACTGGAATATTTATATCATTTTATGCGCTTAAGTGCAATTCAACATATTATTTTTTAATACATTATTTACGGTAGGTATAAATAAAAGTGTGTTGTAAATTTTCTTAAATTTCCGGGCCTTATTTAATTGCGTACTTAATGTATTCGTCTTTATGATATTCTTGGTTTGCCTCATCGTATAAATAGGCGTGAATCTATTAGTAATAATATTATCAAGAGATACAATATTTTATTCAACTTGTTTTTGACGATGACACATGTTCCAATCTAGTACTCTGCTGCCTTCGTCAATTTTCTTCATTATTATAAAGCTGACAGTGTAGACGATGTCCCTTGACGTTGACAAATCGAGAAGCGAACGCACTTTGACGTTCAGTCCTTTGACGTGCGTCCATTACACTCGCTCGTCAACCTAACAATCATAACTAGCTAGAGGACGAAACATCTACATGTCGACCACGACTTCTCCGCTCTCAATTTAGTTGAATGCCTAGGCTCTTACTGACTACTCTAATTGGTAGGTCAAGAAGCCTTTATCATAATTTTGCTGTGTGATCAGTCATTTAAGACAACAATAATCACTTTTAACTTTGTTTAAACCCTGATTTCGGTCGAATGCTGTTGTTTTGTTTTGGATAGTCACACTAATCTTGCAAGGTATTTGAAGAATTGTTAATATTATGAATATACTGAGGTATACTCGGAGACAGTCGCGTAAATAAAGAGACATTCCAATATCCGACGTCGTAGTAGATAAATGAATAGATTATGTATTAACTACTTGTTTTCTGGTCTGCAGCCTTTGATTGATGAGAGAAGCGATAAGAATGCGTAAATTGAAGATCGAACGGTAAATGTTAATTAGGTATCAATATAAATGCAAATTCTTGTACACGGGTAATCTGTCTCCGCAACAGTACATCTGTTTGAGAATGTTGACAAACATACAACTGTAAACAGCGCACATCAATCATTTAAGTTTTGTTCGTTTATTTTTAATTTTTACGAACTACAACTTAACTAATATCAATTCATGCGATTACCAACTTTATCGAAGGTTATCTAATAATTAGTTGCTAATGAACTGAAGCAGGCGATTGTCATAATTTAAACGTGCCTCGACGGTAAAACTAAATATGGTTATGCAGATGTTTAAGCTGTATCTTGGCGAGGTCTCGTAAACGATCAGCCCACGTTGGTTGAATGTTATTAGATTTATAATCTTAACAATCATTTGTTCATTGGTCTGGAAGACAATGCTTGATGGCATTGGAGTGTTCGTTGCGTCCGCTCACGTAACTATTCCCGAAAAGGCATGTGCGCAGGAAGGGCCACTGACTCAGCGCCTCTTACGTCGATTCAATTGACTCTACCGCTTTAGGCGATCGTAGCCTTTCACGAAAATTAATATGCTGCCATCTTCGATGTGCGTTTATTGATATGCATTCTATTCTATTTCGTTATAATCTATCTTCAGGCTTTATTTGCCTCTTTGTATGGAGACCGAAGACAGGTGTATTGATGCTAATATCTACATAACATTCTAAAGGTGTGCATTCATTAAAGTTGCCGTTCCTCTGATTAATGACATTAACTGGAATTATGTGCTGTCTGGAGCATTTACATAACACTAGTCGCTTTACATTTTACTTTTATTTTTTATTAAAGATGTATAAAAAAATTATGCTTTCCTATTTTTAAGATAATTTTATATCAACTAAGATGTAAAATAAGAAGTATTTATTCTTCACAGGCTTGTCTTTTTTTCCCATGCTGATTGTTATCCATAAAGTCTATCAAGAGAAAATCTTCTTCTGGTAGTAACTTTTCATTATTTAAGTCACAATTCCGTCATTAAGCTATCAAATTGCAAGTTATCAAGGAGTCGTTTCGGGACCACTGGTCTATGCACCCCGTAAGAAATTTAATGTATGAATGTGTTTATTTTGTACTAGTTTTGTACCTCAGCTCGGACGTGGCACGGCATCGGTGTACAAATTAATGTTCACGTGAACGACCGCCGTATAGTTTGTTGCACTCGGCCGCGTTGTGCGTTGACACTGCGCCTTCATAGTGACGGACCTGTGACACGTGACTGCGTAGGTATATGATATGAAATAGTGGTCAAAAGGTCAAACTTTTTCAACAGCTACAAAGAGGAGGCTGTAGTTTAAACTAAGTATATCTATATTTTCTTGACTTGTACATCTTTGGGGGATTTATTTTTTATATTCTGATTTGACCGGTGTAGTTTTTCCACCCGACCGCGTAGTGCGTTGGGCCTTCTACATATGAATGATTACAGTGAGTAAATTGACGTGTCGACGGTCAAGAGGTGAAACCTTTTAATTAATATATATAGTTAATGAGTCAACAGCACGATTGCAATCGAAAAAAACGTAACAATAAGGCAAAATATAAAAGTAAATATCTACTCAAATTTCCCGTCCCTCCCTGATAGACTTTCTACAATGATTCTCTCCAATTAACAGAATGATTGGCGGGCGGAAAGCATCTGCGTCTGCGCATACGACACACTTGCTCTTGTTACGACTCATGCGATTTTTTTCTAATGCTGGAAACGTGGTTACGCTCCTATTGTCTGGATAAATGGTGACTTATTCATCTCAAAATAAATAAAAAATTGGTATGAGAGAAACTTTTACTATCATACTTGGCGACCTTGATGTAATGTCATTTTATGATGAGTGAATTCTGAATTATGTGAAAGAAAGCAAGCTCCCAGAATAATGTCTAACTAAAAGTTTTTTCGATATGGGCAAAAAAATATTAAAGAAGTTCTTCTAATTCTGATTATTATTCTTTTTATAGCATATATTTTATTAAAATATACAGGACATAGGTATTTTCATCATTATGACAATTTTTAAGTAAGTACGTACACTTTCACCTAGCCTGTTCCTAATTAGTTAGTATGCATGACATGAAACAATGCCGCACCTTGTATAAAAATAACGATTAATTTTTATGTTTGAGAATATACATACATATAATCACGTCGTTATCCCTTACGAGGTAGATAGAGCCAGTAGTCTCGAAAACACTGAAAGTTCACGTTAGAAAAAATATTTCCAATGGAAATACCGTAAAGAAATGATAAATTGGTAAACCTGCTTGAGAAGCTAATAAAATAATTCAGGAATCAAATTTTAATTTGTTTTTAATTTAAATATAATTTAAGGTTCGTCTAGGTCTTCCCACTCCGACCTTATTCATGATAAGAAAATATAAAGATAAAGCTATTGTTTACTCTGCAAAGACAAATGAAAGAGATAAAAGTATTTATTGTATGTTTCGATGGGTCATTTTTAAGTTCATAATCATCATCTAGTAGATAGACCTTTTTAACATGCTTTAAGAACTGAACTCACATAAAACTGAGTGTAAAAGTCTTTTTGCCAAAAGAAAAAGATTACATACAAATATTTTATGATCTGTTACGGAATAGACAGAGCCAATAAGCACAATCCACAAAGGTTACTTTTGGCTGGCATAGAAATCGAAAAAGTAGGATTTGGAATAAGGAATATTTGGCCTATTTGGGAGAATGTCCGTCCTATAGTTTATGTTATTGCATTACGGACTACCCACTACTCTACGGAATACGAAACTTATCCCGTATTCCACCCTCGTATTATTGTAATGCTTATAAGAAAACCTTTCGTTTATTATCCGTTTGTTTTTATGATATAAGTAGTCAACATGATTGTATTGTATATACGATGTTAGCTTTTGTTAATATTGCTATTAATATAGTCATTATTTTTAAATGTGTGTAGTCCCCTGCACCAATTAAAAAAAATAGAACCACTCAATCTCATTCCCATGGATGTCGTAAAAGGCGACTCGACTAAGGTATAGGCTTATAAACTTGGGATTCTTCTTTTAGGCGATGGGCTAGCAACCTGACACTATTTGAATCTCAATTCTATCATCAAGCCAAAAAGCTGAACTTGGCCTATCAACCTTTTCAAGACTCTTGGCTCTGTTTACCCCGCAAGGGATATAGACGTGACTATATGTATGTATGTATTATTTGTAATCATTTGATTGAAATAGGACAGGACATTGTTGTTGCCCGCGGCTCCGTTCGCGTGTAGGTCGCGATAATATTTAGATTATTTAAAACTTCTATATATAACATGTATTTATAATTAAGAGCTCAAATTATATTTTACGTTGGATTTTGGGTGATTAATTCATGTTTTCTACAGTATTTTGCTAAAAGCACTAGTTAGTTGTTGCACGCAAAAATATATATTTTTTAAGATATCAACCGATTTGTAAATTTTCTTTTGTTGTTAGCGAGGACCTGTAAATGACACTTTATCTTACATGGTTCTAAGCTGGATTTGTAAGTTGTGGGTCTTCATTATCTATATATATACTAATATTATAAAGCTGAAGAGTTTGTTTGTTTGAACGCGCTAATGTCAAGAACTACGGGTTCGAATAAAAATTTGTTTTTGCGTTGAATAGACTATTTATCGGGGAAGACTTTAGGCTATATAACATCACGCTGCAACTATAAAGAGCAAAGACATAATGAAATATATGAAAAAAAGACGGGGTTATTTATCCTTGAGGGCTTCAATGATGCCCAAAATAACTATTCCACGCGGACGAAGTCGCGTGCACAGCTATAAAAAGTAAAAAAATTAACGTTTAGGTACATTTTCCACAAGCACTTCAAACTTATCATTTCGGGTGCGGTTATGAGTTGGGATGGGTCGGCGCTCTACTCATGATATCTAGAATTCCAAGACAGTGTACAAAAGTTATCTGTTTTATCTTTCGGTCAACCAATTTAAGTTGAAAAATAATATCAACGTTTCACTTGTTCACAAAAGCAAACAGAGTTATATTTTTCTTCGTAGGTACATCAATATAGTCAGGTCCATTATTCCTTATGGGCCAACAGTTTAAAACGGCTCAATGGCTTCAGTTGGATGGCATAATGGGAATGATGGCAACTAATATTCAAATAGAGACTAGTAGTAGAGTTGCTAGCAATTGCCCAATGGAAAAATTCCAAATTCATTAGTCTTTATCTTGACTGACTTTTAAAATTTCTTCGCTACCGAGCCAGAATAGCAGCAAATTTTGTTTAGTTTTCTTTTAAAAAATATTTGTTGTTGGATCTCACTATCTTTCACTAATCTCTCAGTCGACTCTTTGGTATTTTATCGACAGGAAATATTTGTACTCTCAAATGATATTTGTATTTCTAAGAAGCGTAGTAGGTATTATTTTTTTCCGCGCATCCAACCAGTTCGAATAGTAAAGGATGTCCAAAACGTACGTTCATATATGTATAAGGTGGTCCAATTTCTGCTGTACATTTCAGTGTGCTATAAAATCACCTATTGTTTAGTATTCATACACTTCTAAATTTGAAAATAATTTTATGTCTAGGTAAAAATGAGACTTTCTCCAATTTATAATTAGAAAAATTAGCAACTTTGCGTAAAAATATAATAAAGGAATGATATGAATGTACTAATATTATATTGATTTATTCGCAACTTTAGAAAAATGAACTTTAATCTCAATGACAGACTCGACAACCCTACTAGGTCACAATAGCCTACATCAATCCGAGTCAGTGGACTATCGGAATGCTATAGTTTCCTGCGGCACTCGTCTATTTGGTAATTCATGCTCAATCTCCTAATACGTTGATTGCTATATACTAACTGGTATACAGAAAGGCAGTATCGAAATCGTATAAAACTCGAGAAAGTTTTTATGTGGAATTAAGACTCAAATTTGTAGTTTGTGGCCTTTAATTATAAAAATTTTATTCCTGTGTCTTTTTCATAGTTTTGCAGCTTACTTGAATTTTTTGTATTCGATCTAGATTCATGGTTCAAAGCTCAGAGGGACGATATAGGCTGTGAAATGAATTGGCAAAGTTTTAATATACGAGTATGGCTGCCTTACACATTCGAATATCTAAAGTTTAAAATACTAACTTTTTTTTAAAGTATGATTTGTTAGAAATTTGGTAATTATTGCAACCAAAATTGTCGATTCTGCGTAAAATGATTATTCTTCGTATCACATTTCTGTTTAATTGGCTGCGCAGGCGGCGAAACTATGCGGATATCTCGCAACTGCGGGCCGCGGGTACAATGCGCGTCCTTCGAGGTCGTTCCAGTTCCACGGCGCTACGATACCGAATGCCTTTAAGTTTGTTTGTGATTTGGAAACGTGATAGTATGCGAGGATGAATCATTATAAATGCGAAAGTTGTGCGTGTTTCTTACACTTTGCAAAAACTACTGTACAGATTTTGATGAAATTTTGTACAAGGGTAGAATATAATCTAATAGAACACATTCGGTACCTTTTGTTCCGAAATTCCTACGAGAACGAAGCCCCGGGGTAGCAAGTGTCGTTATAAATTTGGTTGTTTTGCGTGGTTGTGCTTAGTTACCATGATAAAGAAACCTCACAGCCTGTTAAGTTCCTTTGTTTAAATATACTTAGTAAATATAGGGCCGCTTTGTGTTATTACACGACTTACTAAAAATTCAGGATTGATGCAATACCAGGAGGAGATGGCATATCGTGATGATAACAATGATAAAGGTATTAAGACCTAGACTTCCTAATAGAGGTATCAAACATACATAAGAGCAGTCCAGACTAAATCACCTTTCACACAAAAGGTATAAATAAATACAAATCGGAAAGACGTGATTTTATAAATTAATTAATGAACAAATCGGTTTATCCGTTCGGGAGCTACGATGTCGCGGATACACTATATAGACAGACACTTGCGCTTTTTTGACGGGAGTTTAAAAATGAGTTAAGTTGTTTCTCATGGAGTATAGTTCACATTTAATGTTTTCGCATAGTTTGTACATTGAGCTGCAAGTTTAATTTAAAACGGAAAGTGTTCGCGTTTAGTAATGCTGTTAGCAAACAAATGAGTGCAATTACGAATTATTACGTTTACCGCGAATATTCGGAGTATTGCGATTTTCGAAACATTTAAAGTTGCAAAGCCTCAACGTTTCGTATTCATAAATTCTTCATAATGAAGGCCCAATATACAGGTTTCAAAATTTCAATACAATAAATATAATAAAGAGAATGTATTTCCGAAACTGTGTTCATCTTATAGGATAAATAAGTACATAATGTTCTACTTATCATATTAAAAGCTAGACTTGAATACTGTAGTAGGTATTTGTGTATATTAATATAGAATTCTCGTATTTTCATCACAGAAAATCTTAATCTAATATAATCTTTAATAATCCTAAGAGTTTAACAAAGGTCATCATTTATATTTTTTTCGATAAATTGAACTTAAATTTTTTATCGTAACAATATTACAAACATGGCAACGAAGCAAGCCAATTAGAGAACACCATACATGCTTAGTCTAAGCTTAACTAAGAACAGTAAATGAATACCTTAAAACATGTGCATGTATGCAGGTTCGAGTTTTTAATGTGCCTTTTTCTCATAATGGTGACAATTATGCGAGGAGACTGCGGATGCTTCACGGAGAAGTAGGTACTTACTTGACCTTTCTTTCTCTACGGTCGGTTTATTTCAGATGAAAATACCTAATTAAGTTAAGGATAATAAAGATGTCAAGAAGGTCATGATAATATGCTGAGTACTTGTGACTTATAAAATTAATCACTTATCTTTGACTTGGTGATTATAGTTAATTACTTTGCCTAACATATATAGCTTAGTCTATTTCTCTCTCATGCCTCGTACAAATAACCAGACCGATGGCATATGTTGTCGCCAAATGTATATAATAAGAGGGACTCAGCAGCAGCCTCCGAAGCTAAACCTGTAGCCATTATCGAGTTCCTAGCCGCAAAAACAACGGGTAACGAATCGGGAATGCGCCCTGGATCAGGCTCCCCACTAGTGTTGCTATATTCGATTAGTTACCCGTGTAATTACATAAATATTACATAATTGAGAGTTGTCTATCTGAAAAACTACAAGTTACACTGATGTTATTTTAAATATTAATTATATTAAATAAATAATTTACGCGGATTTGAAAATATTTTATTACACTACATATTGGGATTTACAAAATAGAAATTTCATTAATTATTATTATTTTTTGATTTATATATAAAATTAGTAGTAACTTGATACCTTTGCTCTTGTCTCCAATGTTGCTATGCGACGGAAATAAAGTCTAAAATAAAGTTGCAAAAATTGTACTAATTTGTCTAAAAAACCTCAAATTTTTTTAGCTATTGTGTAATATTAAATCATTAAAATATTTGAATGAAACTATGTTAGCTATATAAATTAATGTTCAGTTTATAATGTAATGGACAATAAATCTGTAAGCTGGCATCACTAATACAAATTCCATCAAGGAACAGCACGCGTCTCCTGGTCCTCATTACAGGGAACGACAAATGGCCAACCTAGCCGGTTCTAGCTTTAATTATATATTCTATGACAAGTATTGTTTAGATCTTTTATAAGTAGTATAGTTAAAATTACTGGCTAATTACGTATGAATATTTACAAATACTAGTTTATTCCGGTATTTATGGTAATCTTTATAGTACTTATAATAAATAATAATTATGCAAAAAACAGGTACACGTAAAAATATTAATGATGTTGACTTGGTATAAGTATCATTAAGTTTGAACACGGTTTGAACCTTAAAGTTAAGACGATAATATTTGATGATTTTCATTAATGACAACAAATTCTTAGCTTATATTCAGATACACTGCCTTCCTTACAATTTAACCTTGATATGCTAATGACATATTGAGTAATAAATAACATAACGTGTCGTAATAAGAATTTAATCAAGCGGGTCTGTTCCAACCAAATATTTCAATCGAAGCAAAGATCGCGTGCGAACGCCGGCCGCACAGAGCCACGCTCGTGATCCATCGAGTACATTTCGAGTATTCTTCGACATCCTGACGTTTCCCATACATCGTGAGACCGGGTCCATTGAAGTGAACGACCAATTACATCAGAGGGCGGATGTTCCCGATCCCACACCAAAAGTAATCTACTAGCGCCATTACCTTTACGTGCACACAGCTGCTTCATCAGGTCTAATAATTCTCGTAATAAACGCAATCTGTTGACACCGGTCGCCCTGGCGTCCACAAAGTGCCCAATCAAAGCCTATTTGACTTTTTACTGGCAGTTGTGGAAATAGGGCTGTTTTTGCTGATCGACTATCAATCAATATATTTTACGATGCCTCATCGCTTTTACAAGCGTATTTATGGTTCCCTTTTCGTGCAATGATTACAGCACTCGTTGTAATCATTTATGTTGTGTATGTTATGTATGTATGGAGAGTAGCAAAACGTGAGAGTTATAAATATATTTGTTACTTTTTCTCATGTTGCCATTATCAAGTTTTCAATTATAATGATAAATTGCAAAATATGAATGATTTAATACGAGTTAAACGTTAATAATTCAGCCTATCTTTTAAAAATATAATATTATAGATCATATTTTCCAAAAAAAAAATTAATAATAATATGAAACATACTCTACTATTATTTCCCAAAAATGTTTGTGTTCCGAATATTATCAGAATTCAACACATCCAAAGTGCTTAGAAACATCTGTGGCGGGGAAAATGGCCCTGTACACATATTTTGGTAATGGATTCATCACAACAATATGTGTTCAGGGTTGTATGTAACATTTATATATCATGAATCTTATGGTCAGCTTTTCGTTAAAGGATATTAAATAGCGCTACTACAAGATCGCACACTGTAATAATATTTTAGGTGTAGGATTTAGGAACTACTTTTCTATAGGTTTAACATTAACTGACCTATGTGGCATACTCTAACATACTTATAAAACAACATTCGATTTTTAAATGAAATGCAACGACATGCTTGCTTGCAACGACATCTGGTGAATTATCACACTCTCTCAGAAAGTTGTGACATAAATTAGAGCTATGATCATCTTGTATTATTATCGAGAGTAACAATGACTGTTTATAAATTGCAGCCATACCAACATCAATGTAAGACAATGCGTTATTTTGATAGTTGTATTTAAATAGATATTAATTAATACATCTTTAAAACAGAGCTACGAACTCTTGAATATAGTTATAAATATTATTTTATAAAGGCATTGTACAAATAAAATTAAAAATGGCTTTAAATGTTTGGCGACATGCGTAGCGTATGTCGCACGTATTTCCTTCAGTGGTGTTTTTGTATATTTATTTTTCTCAGGCATCAAAGGCCAATAGAATATAGATACATACCTTAAACACAAACAACTTCAATACATGTAGATATTTTTTCGCTGCCATGTTGATGTCGGAGTCATTTGCCTTTTTGCAGGTGAGATGATAAGTTTTTGGATCACACATTATGTAGTTGTTACATTCATTTTGGGGTTGAATCTTTCACTATACAAAAGATATTCTCAATTGGTCTGCTAAAGGTAGCAAGTACATACAATAGTGGTACCTACTTTACATAGAGGTAATTTATTGCGGAATTCTTTTTGATGTTTATCTTTTATCAAATCTGCTCGGGATAGTTCCAAAATCTACTTGAAATTCTAAGTAGCTGTATTTGATTACATTGTCATGGTTACATGTGACTTTTAAATGTTCTTGTTCATTGAGTTTGTCATTTACTTTTACCAAGTGTAAAGATGGTAAAATATTATTTCGTAGGTTGATACCTGCGTATGTACACCAATTTGATGAATTTGTATTCTTAAAGCAAAAATGAACAGTATTTTTTTTGGAACAATGGTGACTGTTCTAATTATTTGTATCTATTTTCATATGAAATAAAATAAAACGTATTTTCTCCACTGGCAACACAATGTGAGAGCATTTTATTTTATGTCATAGCGCTGTTTAAAAGTCGTTAAACCCTTATAATAAGGGTTTATTGCCAATTTGTTATAATTTATGATGTCAGTGCTGTTCGATTTTAACTGGACTTTAACCTATATTTTTATTTAAGACATTCATAAAATTATATTGTAAAACAGCATGAATGACTAAAAGGTAATATTGTTAAGAAATCGTTTATAAATTTAAATGGCAAGCCTTTAAAGTTGGAATGGATAAACATCGTAAAAAAAATTAAGTGGGAAGAATTTACTTTTAGTTTAATCGGACCTGATCAACATATAAATGTTTATAAATAAAGTTACTTATCATTATTATTTTTTACTAGAACTAGGTTTTAGTCGTTATAGTATTTGGTTATCGAGTGGAAGTGTATTTTGTTAACTATTTCAAATAACATCACACATGACGTAACCTAGCAACAATCCAGTATGGGACAATGATTTTAGGTTAAAAAAGGAAATAATGAATCTTCCCAGACGTGGGATCCAGCTAAGGTACGGTAAGGTAGGTAAGGTAGGTAAGGTAGGTAGGTAATAATAAAGGATATCTGTGTGTACTGAATGCACCAATACATAATAATATCTGCGTTGGTAAAATGAATGTCCAATTGATAATTGCACAAATAAAAAAAACTTTAATATTAGATATCGCTGTAGGATACCTGTATATCTCGACACATGAGAACGAATAGCTTATGAATGTGTAATTGTTTCCATCAAATATGTTAAACGCTAGCAAAATGCATAAAATGTAATTGGAAAGGAGATCTTAAGTCGTTTGCTATTAATATTATTGATATTATCATTGGGAACCTGTTGGCTGATGCTTTTATATGGATATGCTTATTAAAGAGCGTTCTTGCAGTTTGCTTAAGATAAGATCCAATGCAAGTATGTGATGGCATTGCAGTTCAACGCAGTTAAATCTGTAACTATTTCTTTATGTTAAATTTGCCTTTTCGAAGCATATTCCCAGTGCGTCTGGGTTTAGTAGTGGCGCTATAGCGTTTTTATTTAAAGGTAAAGTATTATGGGGGGTTTAGATTTGGTTTGCACTTTTTCGGATTCGCGTTATAGATATGAGTTGTATATGCTTATGATTGGTATAAATAAGCGTGTCCAGTAGCCTTTGCGGTTAGGGGTCAATAATTACTTTGCAAAGTATATAAACGTTTAGTAAATTATGTAACGCTTATTGAATGTCCTATCTAACTACTAAGTATTTGACATCCAAATACATAGTACAATTATTAACTCTATAGACCGATCTTTATTCAAATCATAGTTTAAATTTATTTATATTAAATTTACCATGAAAATACGGTTAATGCATCCACTGTCTCACTACTATACGAACTCGTACTTTCTACAATCGACTTTCATTTTCATAGTATGTGGTCGATCCAACCATCGACCATAACATGTATAAAATCTTGTGGCGCATAAATATTACATATGGTTTTATGCCCTTGATTTTAATATGCAATGGTATCCGGGGCATTACATTTGTTCTAGTTTAGATGTTTTTTTGTAATAAACAATGATGAATAAATGTGATTTGTAGAAAGTCGAATAAATGTATGTAGATTTAATTAACCAAGGAGCCAAGTCAGTCATACAATCCTATTTTTTCGATTTAATTTTATTTACTTTCTTGATTATATTGTAAGTTGATAACGGTAAAATAAGTAATCATAATCCATTGAAAAAACAAACCTTTCTTATGATTTTGTAGTCAAAGTAGAATTACAAACGAAATAAAAGTGGATTTTAATATTGTAACGGATTTGTAATAATTTGATTTTTTACTAAAATTAATTGATCCTTTAATAAAATTTAATTGATTCATATAGAACATCAGTATTGGAAATTCATTTAAGTAGTAATCGACTTAAATCATCGCAGTAAGAGGAAATCGATAGCGATTTATTCTATAGCGCATCATTAAAGCGACTGGTTAAGCAGGAGGCTTAAAGCAATTAGTCCTAATGGTTTACTTGCAGGGTTTTGGGCCACGATCTTTTATTTTTAATGATATTGAATTCTTTCCTTAAACATTTCATTTCATCGTAGTGATCGAAAACGTGTGTTAATACGAGCTCATAAGAATTAGTTTAGAGTAAGTACACTTCAGTCTTTCAAACTTTGAACTTACGTGCAGGTTATCTATGTTTTTTTAAAGATACATATGTAGTTATTACTTATACATTCACAAAAATATACACAGCCAAAAAAACTTCAAGAAACTTAACTAAAATAATAAGAAAAAAATTACGTTCGTATATTTGTGTTGGATTTAATCCTCTATTACTTTAGGCAGTTTGAAAAATAGTCCTTTTTAAAAAATTGCCTCGTCGATAAAAAGCAAAATGGAAACTTCAGGTCACTGACCCTGGCACCGTGACTTCCTTTTTACTGCGCTGGAAAGTGAGGAATTAACAGGAGCGTGGCGACGCTTTGTTCTTCATCTGTAACGAAACGAAAGATCCCACCGGCTAAATGACGAACCATTATAACGCTATTATGAACGTTGAATATATTTGTTTACATTACTCAAATAATACCTCGCTTCTTTGGTGGACTATCACTTAAGTGTCAAGGGCTGCTTTGTGTATACGAACGTCACGTCCCTTATTACGGCAAATATAGATTAAAGTCATTATTTTGAAGCGTGGTGTGCATTGAATTCGAACAATGTTTAGTTTGGAGGTCCTCTACATTTCTGTCAAATTAAAAAAAAAAACATTAAAAAAGTAGGTATCTAAAGTAATATTTAGTGTGTAACGTTGTTTTTTTACAAATTTATTATCTAAAGTTACTGTTAATGACAAGCAATCAAGAATTTGGTTAACTGAAACCGTAATTTCACAGGCCTTACTTGCAATTCTGTAACCTTTTTCTCAAATGAAAAGGTATTTGACGACTCGCCGCATTATGGTGCATTAACATGCACTTTCCGTAAAGCCCACTCGCTTGTTTATGCACACCGATGGAAAGCTAATAAAGTGGCAAGTCATCTGCGCTAATCAGCGTAGGGTCCTGTTACATAGGTGTATCGTGTCATTATGTTTCAAGGAAAATACGACCTTAACGACAAATATACGTAGGTTCGATGAGTATGGGGGACCTTCCTCTAAGTGTTGTGGAAATGACATTGACTATCGATAGTACTTATTATAAATAGTTCTGTGACCTTGAAAAATAGTCGCAACACAATCTCAAGAACTATCGCTATGAACTAGTATTGCCGTCAATACTGTTTTACACTATTTGCTTTTGATAGATAAATATTGTCAATTATTTTAAGAACAATAATCGATTGTTAAACCATCGATAGAACTACACTGTGCCCCTCTATGAGTTTATCGATTAGACATTGTCTGATGAGAAGGAAAATTAGAAGGGATATTATTATATACCCGATAATTGCCCTGTCGAATGGTATCTTAGATTAACTGTCTAGTGGGTGTATAATATTTAGTGATTACGAACATGCATATTGTATAATGTCCTAACGATTAGAGTAAAAGTTTCAAATAACAGTAGTGATGAATCACTGTATTATGTCCCAAAAAAGTTATATATTTTTTGGAATTCTGCTATGCAATTATGAAGAGCTTGAAGGTTGGAAGGTTCACGAATGCATAATTTTTTTAGGTAAATAGAAAATAAGTAGGTGGCTTCTTCTACGTCCTGGGATTGGTCCCGGTGCCATTCTTTTCTTCTGAAGAGGACCCCGGGCGCGAGCGCCTTTGATTGTAATCTTGGATTGGGTAAGTTGGGATTTTACATAAAGCGACTACCATCTGACCTTCTAAATAGAAAATACTTATCTGGGTACAAAAAATAAAAAAAGTACTTATATAAAGTTGGCAAGCTTTACAATTTTGCTCGACGGACAGGGTTCTAATAATGCGGGAATTGTTCAACGAAAAAGGCTAGGCTTTTGTTGGCAAAGATCCAGGTTCGGGCCGTTGACCTTTAACCTATTTGCCCCAAACTGCTAACACTTCTTCAGTGTAACTCCTAAAGAGAGGCATCTACATTTACTAATTGAAATGTGACTAATTAACTATGTTCATAATACATTTAATTACCAATTGTCTGATTAATAAAAGCTACTTGACTTTATAACAAGCACATGATTAGATAATTAGGATATTATAATTGAGAAAGTATTTTTCATTATAAAGATCTGGTTTAGTCCACACACTTGAGAGATTTGAAGCGGCACCAGATGTCCCCCTATTCAGTTTATCAGGGTATGAGATAGAATGCACTGGTTTAGTCAACTTAAATGCATGCTCATATTTCGATAACCAGTTCTCAAAGTGTAACAGGTTGTTGCTGTTTTATAATGTATGCATTATTTAAAGTACAATTTTTAGTATGACAAGATATTAGCATGTGACATATGAGATAAGTTTTATCAAATTTGTAAGCTGAGGTATGTTGCGGGCGTTTAGGCCAAAGATTTACAATGGTCGGATAATTAAAAGCAGATAGTAAACATGCGTGCACGCACCTCGTTCCAAGCGTGACACAAATGCATGCAACAATTTTGGAACTGTTTCCTTTGACGGCGCTCGGCGGTATTTTAAGAACGAGAAAATTCTATTTTTTGGCGCATCTGTCTTCCGACGAACGGAACGTTGAATATTGAGACTAAAAAGATTGAAGTAGGCCGTCGTTTTAATTAAAATTTAATGAATGGGTTGGAAAATGGAACTGCACTTAATATCAACATAAACGGCAGTGTATATCAATTAGACATGCTAAAGCTAGGCTATAATATTTGAACCGTGAACGGGGAGTTACTGCTTGATGGTAGACGCACCTTGGCCTTGTTTTGAAGCATTCTAGTCACTCGACTGTAAACAAGTAGTCCCATGTTATGACAAATCCTGCTATTATTTATTAAAAGTTTCAGTAGATCAAAGATCAGCCAAAAGCAAAAAATATTTTTAGGATTCAGGCCGCGTGGTTTCTGGTAAAGCAGGAACCATCCATTTCTATCTGTAGGTTGCTTTAGAGAAAGTATTAAAAACTTGTAAAAAATTTCGTAGTGAGTTTATTTTAGTTCGACACTGCATCCGAGCTTTGGAATTGTTACTTAAGAATGCTATCGCATATACATTTTGAGGAAAGAAAGACCTTAATGATAATGGAAATATACCATCTTATAATCCGTCTAAAACATAAACTCCACGTGTTGGTGTATGAATTAGGTTGTACCTCAACATCTTTTAGGTCGTGTCGTTTGCACAGCATGTAAATAACAGTCTCAGTAAGTCTCATAATATTGACTCAGGCGGCTTGCCATCATGTTAATGTTTGAACACATTTTTAATTCAAATGTAAACAATTAAATATTAATAGTTTAGAGCGAAAATGCTACGAATAGGTAGTAGAACTTTTTAAGTTGGTAATAAGCTAATAAGTTACGTTACTTATCATCCAATGGTCTGATTTTTATAGTAAAATGTTTTATTTTATTAGGCTTTAATAAAATAGAATAATTCTAACGACAAAAAATCAACTATTTTTTAAGACTTTTCGAACGCCTACCCTAATTTATTATTATTAGTATCGTGCATAGTAATTTAAAGTTTGCAATAACATTAAAACTAACATTCTCTACTTTATTTAACAAGTTTCTGATCCAAATACGAAAGATTAAAGTCCGGGAAGCCACAAAAGCGATAATGGTTAAACGGCAAATCCAGAACACAAGGGAAGCATCAAAGGCATAAATTTTTCGTAGACCATTTATTTGACCCAACGAATGGAGCCCGAAAATAGGGCAGGGGCGGGTGTTTTTATTCCGAATTCCGTCTTTCTTATTCAATCAGAAGTTTTGTTTCGACAAATTCAATTCCTTTTATGCTCTCTTTTTGGAAGGATTTACTGGGTGAATTGAAAATAATCTGAATGAGGTTGAACTGATTTCATATAAAGCCGCCTATTTATATAAAAGAAAATCATTTACGAATAACATACTTGGTAAATTAAAACAATATTTTTGCAGTATACGTACTTAGACGTACTATAATCTACATTTATAAATTTTATTCTCTTCCATTTTCGAACGCTAATTTATTTATTATTAAGTGTATACCTACCCTTAGTGCCTAGTTTCGTTCCATTTTTCTCCAGCCAGCCAATTATTATTCGTCCTCTTTGCGCAATGGCCACTTTTGACACTGGTAACTAATAAAAAAAATATATTTATAAATGGACAAAATATTGGCCAAGCGTTGGTTGAAACTTGGCAATATATCTTCCAAGGTTAAGGCAATGGCCAGTCTGCTCGTATGGACCTTGACTTCACAAATTGAAGGCGTTGAAAATGTTAGCACTGTTGCGATGCCTTTATTAACAATTTTCAATGCGTTTGGTGGCATTCACCTACAAACTGCATCATTCACGACTCTTTTATAATTAGTCACTACTTAATTGACAATTGTAGATAAATGAGCGTCTAATTTATTTAGGAACTAGCTGTGCCCGCGACTTCGTCCGCGTGGAATAGTTATTTTGGGCATCATAATTATTTTTGCAAACATCCTCTTCGGCTTTATCAATTATAGCTGCTAATTGTTATGCGACTTGGCGACTCATCGTGGTTAGGCGGTCACGCGTATTAGAAAGAACGCTGGTTCGCCGTATTAAATGTTTCGCTGCAAATTGCTTATAATGACTATATCTCAAAACCTATTCGTCTGATTTATATAGGTACTGTAAATGGCAATTTTAGTCTACATGAAAAGCCGAAAGTAATAAACATATTTATTTGGATAAGGATTAATAATGAATTAAAGAAAATTGGTTTCAAAATAACTTATGTTTATAATGAAAAAATAATCTCAAAAAATGAACATAAAAGTGGTTATTGTAAGTAAACCTTAAGAGATAGATATATGCTCTCGCGGACTTTTTTGTGGCAAAAAATGAGTACTTCACATCTTTAGTACATTGTTTTACTATATCTTTGTTGGTTTGCGCAGCGTTCGCGTAGAAAGCTCGCAGATGGCTGACTCATTCAACTTTCACCTGCATTGTTGACGTTTCCCGTAAGAAATCCGGGATAAAATGTAGCCTATAGCCTTCCTCGATAAATAGACTATCTAACAGTAAAAGAATTATTCAAATCGGTTCAGTAGTTTCTGAGATTAGCGCGTTTAAACAAACAAACAAACAAACAAACAAACAAAACAAACTCTTCAGCTTTATAATATTAGTATAGATATAAAACGAAAGTCCTTTATTGTACCGACCGACCATCCTAAATGTGTCGATCATGTCTATATTCTATGATTAAATTTAAATTTTATCAGCCCAATCCATATTTACTTGAGTTACATTTGGTATTGCCTCTAGGGCTATTCCTGCATCCAGCCAGGTTCGACTAACAATTCAAGTAACTTACAGATAGGTAGCATTTGACGATAAGCATTCAGGTGACTCGCAATAAGTGAGACATCGTTGCGAATCCCCATTTTCACATGTTCTTCTTGCATCGGCCAACTTGGAAGAGTAGACTACTCAAAAATGTCCAGATAAAACATGGCAGCTTATACCTATAATGATAAATGTGTATTTATATAGCTTTATATAGCTTTAATGATAAATGTGTATTTATTTATTTTTATAGCTTCATCTATGTTCATAAATGTTTTCATGCAAACTTGGCGGCTTTGGGTTTGAGGATGAAGGGAAATGAGTTTACAAGATCGTGCAAGCGGGAAACTGAAGTCTCTGCTTATCCCATGGAAGAGGTATAATTTTATGTATGTATGTATATAAACGACGGTATGAATACATTATTTCGTTAAAATGTCGTTTGTCCCTGTAACATTCATATTGCATTAAAATATTTACCATCAGATTACGAGCCAAGATTGATATTGATAAAAGTTATAACTTAATTGACAGCCAAAATAAATGTATCTCGAAATATGTACCTACCTTATTTTTTATTTTATATCAAAAGTACTTTTGCTTTAATTGCCGGGCTTTTAATTATTAAAATATCTTGAACATTGATTTGCAACATTGTAAAGACATTAATTTTGGCTGTCATATTTTATTTATATTATTTTTAATCAGGTTTATGATATTTTAACAAATCTTATACAAAATAAGTGAAATTACGCTTGAAAAAAAAACTATAGGAAAAATTTATAGAGCCAAATTAATTTTAAGGTGTACGCTCATGCATTTTGTCTAGTATTTTGTAAAATTGTAAATAATGTAACCTTAATTCAAACATTTTTTCCAAACATCTCCAGGTAAAAAAGCAACTAAACGCATTGAGATTTAGTGATAATGAAAGATACTACTAGTCCATCACCTAAACGGAAAATCCCAAGATGATAATTTTTTCCGTTGACGGACTTATACAATCTAAGCGTTATGGCGGCTGATACCGCCTTTTCTTCCCAAACAAATCAGCATAGGTAGCAATGCCTTGGAAATTCAAGTTATACAAGTAATACCTATACGATTTGATCTATAATGATTACGATTCGCATTTTACGACATCCATGGGAAAAAGGAGTGGTCCTATTCTTTATTTTATTGGTGTCGGGAACCACACGGCAAAAAAGAATCGAAGATTTTAAAGAAATGATGGACAATCCACTAATTAGACGTAGCATGCGCATGTAAGCACGTTTCATTAGCGAATGTGGGCAACTTAGTAAGCTAACTCGTGAGGACGCTTCGAGTATGTGTACGTGATGGACATATAAAGGCAAACACACGGCCTTTAGCTACTTCGAACTTCACCGGAGTACCGCTATTTCTTTTAAATATATCGCCGCTATGGACACCTTACTACTCGTATTATAACGACTCCTATTTATGTTAAAGATGTTTTGTTTCTTGTTCTTCTGATTTGATGTAGATTTCAGTATGCTGTACTGTCAACAGGATTTCATTCCCCGGTATCCATAGTCCATCCTCCAATTTTATCTACAAATGCAATGCGTTCTGCTTACTACGTGAATAATGAATATTTAGTTTATAGGAGTTTAGTGGATAGCGAAACACAATTGATTAGAATATTTCTTCAGCAGAAGTGGAATCTGGAATCCTTGAAATGAGCAAAAATATTTCCTAAAATTATTTATGTTTTGACTTTCTTCGTAAATTTGTTATAATTTATATTAAACAATTTTATTTAACTTTATATGCCTAAGATAAGATGTAAAGTAAACAAAAAAAAAATGGCGGAAGGATGAGTATGACGTACTTGTTATTCAACAGCAGAAGTCAAAGCTTCGAAGTTCCCGGAACTTGACCATACTGGAGACATGGCCACATTGGCCACCGTTGTCATACAAATGTATTACTTCGGGTGCCATCTTAGAATAGTAAATAGAAAGAAATAAAGTCATTTGGTATCTTATTGAAGGACGAATATGGTGGGTGCCAGCTACTTCTCTTCTCGCGAATTGTAAAAGTCAATCTAGGGGGAGTTTTTGTTATATTTGATTATCAACTTCTTCTTAAGCTTTAATTACTAGATTTGTCACCCTACCCTTCTTAGAGATAATAAAGAAGTGATGGACCAATGACGGACAATATCTAATTGTATGAATTCTTAGATTTTAATAATAATATTGTCATCAATGATTGTCATAATGAATTATGGGATCATTTATCATGTATTGAAAAGGTTTGAATATTAACCAAATGTTTCGCTTATGTGGAGTGTTTTCTATATTCTTAATGTTTTGCTTCGCTCAAACATATAGCGGTCATTCGCTGTCAGAAGAATGTATAGTAATTAGTTACAATCGTGCATATAGAACATTATAGTTTACTAGCTATGGCCCGCAGCTCCACCCCAGACAAAAGAGAGACTAATATCTGAACTCAGCAAGACTTGTGTCTCAGAACACCATACTGCAAACATGTTACTACTACTACTTGTGAAATTGTTTCCAAGAGTTATTAACAGTTTCCTGTTATGAAAGAGCAGATATATGGGATGTGATTCATCTCTAATGGAATCGAGTAGTGAACGATATTGTAGCAGGTATATTAAATTCCTGGAATGGTATAATGATGAATGATTTTGACGACTTCATTATTTTGTTTGAAGAAATAGACAACCTATATATTTTTTGTTTATAATATTCATATTTGTATTTGTGGAATGATATTATTGTAACGTGACTACACCTTCAGAAGCAAGATGATGAATCGTTTCATTGCTTTTTTCTGATATTTTTTTGATAAATGCGGAATTTATTATATTATGCCTTGATATTTTACCATATAAGTTGTGTAAAAGAACAAAATACATTGACAGAGGCCAGCAGTGCTTAAACCCAAGCTGCTTAATGTGCAAAACAAATGGTTGTTTCCGATTGAAAGTTCAAGCTACGCATACAATGACTGATGATAATTATGAAATTTCCTACATACAAATAGAATCGTTGTCCCTTGTAAAGGTAAATACTCTGGTCATAACTATTTCTATCAGGCACACATGTTTATTCCCTGCAAATTGCAACTTTGTTGAAAGTCAATGCATTAAAGTAATCAAGCAAGTAATAAAATAATATGTAGTCAAAATAATGAGAGCACGTAATTGCAACGTCATAATCTCAAAAAAAATCACCTTTCACATATTTAAACCTTAATTTACTTCGTTAATTTTCAATAACGCTTATCCAGCAATGTCATACAAAGAATGCTGTAGCATTAAGTTAACCTGTTGTGGCTTGAAGGCTCAATAAAGTTTTATAAAAGTAAATATCAGAATTAAGAAAGAAATTCTGTCGTCTTTTTCTTATTATTAAAGTAATCCTAAGTAAGACACCAAACAATTGTGATTGGACAAAGAGTAGCTAGAACTCCACAAAAATAATAACAGTAAACTTATTCAAGGATTCGTTATAGTTTAGTCTTTTGGAAAACCACTAACCTAAAATTACTTTGCTGGCTCTTAAGCAACTGAGCTAAAATTGTAACTAGAAAATATAGTCAGATGATGATGATATGCTGTCATACTGGTCTGGTACTTACCAAGCTGCGTGCAGATTGTAAAAGTCAATCAAGGGAAAGGCTTATTAACTTGCGATTTTTCTTTAAGGCGATGGGATAGCAACCTGTCACTATTAAAATCTCAATTCCTTCAATAAGCCATACAGCTTAACGTGTTGACTCTGTCCATCCCATAAGAGATAAAGACGTGATCGTGTGTATTATGCTAAGATAGGTTTCTGTATTACTTCTTTTGCTATATTACCGATCGAATCAGTAAAGTCGTAAATTTATAGGCCGACACTTATAGGGCTATGTTTATGTTCCACTAAAAGTCAACAACATACTTATACTTGTAACATCTCGTTCAAAAATTATGCTAATAAATGCATAAAATACATACATACACATTAAGTTGTAGCATACTGCGTATACAAAGTTCTATATGTGAGGTCTTATAAAGTACACATTAAATGTCGAAAAATAATGTAAATTTCTTCAAGATCCAAATCTCAAAATGTGAAAAAAAAAATATCATTCTGTAGGATCCAAATGTCAAGAATCTTAAGAATTTGTTCAGAAAATAGCAACGTTTGATCGTGAAATAACTGGAATGAATATTTTAATATAATCAAATAAATAATTATGTAAATTCTGAATAAGTATTAAACCGTATGGTTTCATCGTATGTAAAGTATTTTACAGGCTCTGAACGATCTAAAGTCAGTAACTGCTAATGCAATCAAGAACATGCTGATTGAAAGGGAAAATATGTTTATCAACTTTTACGTATGGTAGTGAGATTATTGTCATATGTGAAAACACATGGCAAGCACGGAGTTGTGTGAGCGCAAATATTGCTTTAAGTCGGAATCACCCCAAAGTAATATATAGCCTCTGTATATTTATAGGGCAATCTCCCCCGGGAACTGGCAGAAAAAACAGGAAACTAACAGTATTTGTGCGACTCACGTAGCGGCGCCACTCCTTTATGCTTATCAGTCGAGGCGTCGGATGTTGTGATAAAATCCAGAACCTTCTGAGTGATGTGTTCCAGATTGTCAAGACCTATTTTAAGCGTGCAAATAACACATTTTGATTAACACACCTAGCGCTGAATTCTAGATTATTTTAATGACAGGTTGCTAACCCCATCGCTTCAAATCGACTCATTATTCCAAGCTTATCAGTTTGTTTTCTCGATGAGCTTCGTAAAAATATCTCATACTGATTTCACTTAGTAGGTCAGCCAACGTGGTAAGCGATGGTTTGATATATGTTCACTAATCTTGAATAACTTCTGTTGGCGCCAGGCTGTCTACCACTTAACGAATATAAATGGAACTTTATGTTTAAAATGAATAAAAGCAGGCTTTAATCAACAAAAATTGTAATTTACTTATAAAATTTATGATAGGTATAAAATGTTTCACGAGTTCCATCCTCGTAAATTAATTTGAACTTTACAACAAACTTTTTCAAGACAAGACAGTATTCCAAATTTAAAACATAGTGTCGGACCCCAACTGTATAACATATCCTCACATCCGGCTCACATCCGATTGATTTTGCCAGTTCGCAAGCTGACTGCGGAAATCACGTTTGCTTCTTCCTGTTACTGTATTTCTCTTTATTGCTTTCAACTAAGACTAGAGTCATATTGTGTCAATATAAGTATCGTATAACATGACGGAGTAAATATTTTTTTTATATGAATTCTCTCGCAAGTAAAAGTTGTTTGTTAAATATGTCGAAAGTAGTACATGTAGAATTTAATGACTTCAATTTTTATTGATGCATTTTGTTTATTAAAAAAACTATAGTAACATTGTTTTTATTCAAGCATTAAAAGTCAAATAATTTAACAACAAATTGTTTCTATAAAACAAAACTTTTTCATGGAGCCAGCTCATAACACGAACGGCAATAACATCACTTTTGCATTTCCGCATCGAAATGCAAATGGCGCCATAAAAAGCGTTGAATAAAGCCGACGAACTTTCCCAATTTCATTTGTATTTTTAGAGCATTTGATCTAATTATTTTTGTATATGAAAACGGAAAAATAAATAAGCTGAATATGGAAATGGTTTAAGACGCAGCAAAATTAAAAAAGGAAATTAAAAATTACAATTGAAGTGAAAACCACCTACTTTTTCACTTCAATTGTAGAGATTTTGAAAATAAAGTCCAGCGACCCTTGTCACTTTCAGAAAAAAATAACAAGTGGCCTAAGTGTATAACAAAGGTTCTGCCTCTCTGACATAATAACGGCTACTCCTATATAACATTGGCGTATATAAATGAATAAATGAGACTTTACTTTCATTGGATGTATAAATGGATGGAGGTTATGTTTAACAGTAAAACCCTAACTTTTATTTGCTTCGTTACTCACCTAGTTGATATCTGGTACTTTTGACCTGGCTTTCATAGATACGAACAAAATTATAAATTTCGTAGATAATAAAATAATTATATGTTTCGAGTTACCACGATCTCTGCAAATTTCTTACGCTTCATTCATATTCGTACCTCTCTTCAAACAAGTTCGGCGATCAACCTGCTATTATAAAAGTATTAGCACTCTTCAAATAGAAATGTTAGGTAGGTATTGTACAAAAGAGGATTAATTGGCGAAACACGTGCCCCTTCTAAAGAAGGATAAGACGAATATTAGTTGCCGTCTAGCCGCCAACGGTCCGGGTAAATAGAGATCAATGGCCGGCGTTATCCTTGCCACCTGATACTTCGTCTAATGTTTTGACGTCTACTTCTAAAGTATCAACGAAGCAGTAGTAACAAACAATACTAATATTGTTTAATGAAAAAGTCTTTATAGTTGTGTGCGCGTGTCCTAAATCATTTCGTTATTGGGAGAATCGCATTTTTTTATTTCATTCATAAATCTGTAATTATACATATATATATAGCTGAACGTGGCCTGTCAGTCTTTTTAAGACGTTTTTGTCTATATGTATGAAGTTTATATTATTATTTTTTTGAGCTATTTATCTAGATTCGAATATTTAAAGTAATATGACGTATGTCGGAGAAAATCTGTGTTCTAATTACCTATCCGAAAAACTCCATAAAAATCTTTTTTACATCTATTACTTTCAATAACCAAAGACATGCATGATATCCTTTTCGTTACATTAAGTACGGGTCATGATACCCCATCTCGCGCTGAAGGTGGCATGTATGACGCCATAAAGGGAGCCTCTTACGGGAGTTAGTGACGGCTTTATGGGTAGGGCTTACAGTTTAAGGTATATCTTGGTCGTGGTAAAGTTATGTGCTCTTGAAGGTTCATAAAAACATAGTATAAACAACATTCTTCATTAATGTATACTGGACATAAAATACGATTACGATTTTTAACAATATTCTACAACTCACAACTGCCGAGTTTTTATGAAAAAGGGCACTTTACGGTTACATTTTCATAATCTACTAGATTTTTGCTATAAAAATAATTATAATATAAACACACAATACATTACATACTTACTTACTCTTTTTCTTCCGATAAATTGGACGATTGCTCATATCTCGGGATTGGGTATAAAGGGTTGGAGTAATGTTGCAATAAGGTGACTATGATTTCAAGTGCAAAGTACGTAGATTTTTTTTTGGTCATATTGTAAAACTAATACAACATATACGCTAAAAGGAAAATCTCGTGATTGATTTTTATAAGGTTTATAAGCTAAGATCATTTTAAGTAATAAACCTTCTGTATTTATCAGTTGTATCAAAAATGAAGACGGCGAATATAGAACAAAGTGTGGAGAGATAAGTTAGAAGGTAGACTCTGAGCCTTAAATCATTGCAGTGGAATGAGCGACTAGGAACACGCCAAGGTGAGAGTCAGAGATAAATATTTTGAAGGGCGTTATGAAGATGGAGTTTCTAGCAGCGTCGGGTGGTGGCCACGCTATCGATCCGTCGCGTCGCGACGCTCGCGCCGAAATGCACAGCCGCCGTCTCACTACATACGAATGCCAGTATACAGAAGCCATTCAAATATTGCCGAGCACTTATTGCTGTCAATCTAATGTTGATTTAGTCTTTTTCATTTCAATATGTCTGAGACGAAAATCAAGGTCTACATACAAGGTATATACTAAGAGAAAAGTAGGTACTTACTACTTACGCTTTGATCCCTTGAGTAAGAATTGAATGAAAATGCAATATAAATTAGTACTAGTATGAAAGAAATGAGAAAAGGGGACTAGACTGAAAAGGACAACAATGTTTTTTTCGGTTTTGTTTTTAAAAATTAACTTTGTAATTTAATCAGATTAAGTTTAGACGGCGCCAAGAAGTATTCGAGTCAACGACCCAAAAAAATCTATCTACATACGCGAATTACTTTGGATTAAAGCCAAGCAGACCACAATCCTGTCATCACTTAGTGAGTTTGTTTATTTGTTTAGTGGATGTAATTACAAGTAGACTTGTTCAATCCCGTCAAACTGGTCTTCATATTAATCAGATTACCAAGTTGGCAAAGCCAATACACGCAAACAAATATTGAAATTAAAATAGCAGACGTAGCTGCTTAAGTAGATTAATTGTGAGTTTTACATAAGAACTGAAAAGAAATACACCATACTAAACTACAAAAAAAGGACGTGGAATTTCTTCATATAAATAGGTGTATATTTTTAACTAAATTCTTCAACAGCATTTGTGAATATGATTAATTGATTGATTAAAAAAAAATCTATTAGGTAAATCATAACTGTACGTATGTTTAAATAATTTGATTTGTTAATTTAAAAACAATATGATGTAGCATCAACTACAATTGAAACAAAGTAAGATTTGTATATATTAATTTAGTGCAATAAAGTGGTTCATCTATTTGTCGCGATTTTGTAACAGTTTCTGAAATTGTATCTACTATCAGTTTATCCGTAAGGCTGACCCATAGTGTTAAGGACCGGATTGCGGATAACATAAAACTATTAAGTAGCAGGTGTGTATCCCTTGGTAAGAGCTCTCATTGGAGGAAATGCCTTTACCTTGGGTATATCATGAAGACCTTCCTATATTTTATCGCACATAATTAACATTGATGCCTATTTTTACATACATACATACATTAAATCACACCGCTTGCCCGGAAGGGTAGTCAGAGACTACATCTTTCCACTTGCCACGATCTCTGCATACTTCCTTCGCTTCATCCATGGGAAGTAGCCCTATACCAAAAATCCGGGAACCACACGGCACGTTAACTTAATTCATTTATATCATTTTTTACATACTAATATGAAAATATCAATGTTGATTCTTTATTCCGTCCATTTTTATAAAGGTCAAAGTTATAACAATGGTATTGGGACCTTGCATGGGCAATAATTTTACAGAAGGATTACAGGTTACTGGTTCTACTTATCATATCTAACTGATTGATTGAATGATTTAATATGACTACATTGTTATAAAACATTAAACTAAGTTATTGAATAACGCCGGAAGTAATAATGATTAAATAGTTTTACCTAATGGTTTTTACTTCCTAGTATGAATGAAAAGGAATTAGGTACTGGAAAGACCAGGCTTCTTCTTCTTCTTCCTCCTGGCTTTAATCCCGGTTGCATCCTCACCCTGGAGAGAAGCCCGGGGTATGCCTTTGACCATTGATCTCAGATTGGATGAGTCAGGTTTTTAGATAAAGTGACTCCCATCTTTCCTCAGCGACCTTTGCAGGTAAACGTAACTCTTATTGGATCCATGGTTCCAGTTGCCTGAATGTGCAGGTTTAGTCACGATGTTTTTCCCTCACTCTAAGAGCATTGGTAAGTATTTAAACGAATTTACATAGTTTGAAAATAGTAATTGACATTTTGGGTCATTGATACATCGCAGAGGTGGGATTTGAAACCGTGCCTTTCTGCGCTTCCTTACTCTGCAGTCGGACGTTACTAAAATAGATGCGTAAGAGACGAGCGACGTCGGCGGTCGTCATCCGCCGTGCTATTCCAAACATGCACTTTTGACACGTGATTGCTGTCGCATTATAACATTTACAATTTAAGTTATTTTTTATATATTAATCTGAATTAATTCATGCATACATACATACGTCTTAATCCCTCGCAGGTAGACAGACCCAACAGTCTTGAAAAGACGGAAAGGTCACGTTTAAGATTCAATTAGTGACAGGTTGCTAGCCCAACGCCTGCAAGAATAATCCCAAGATTATTTGTTTTTCCCTTAGTTGCCTTTTACGCCTACCATGGGTAGTGGCCTTATTTAAAAATGCCGGAAACCACACGGCACGCCATCTTAATTCATTAATGTCATAAAAGGTGAACAAAGAATATACATAATTTTTGATTAGTAAAATTCAGCTAAAGCTCACTAGAATTTGGGCCATAGGTGAGAATGAACAATACTTTGCTCAATAATATATATACATATGTAATTCTTATTATGTATATTCCCATATAATTCGTGTAAATATGTCGTCTCTGCGTACCCGTCGTGACAGAAGCCTTTAAATATATCTCAGACATTCAGTTAAAACAATAAATTCAAATGATTGAACTACTTGATTTCCCCTGACGTACACTATGTAATAACAGTTACTGCTCAGCGTCAAAGGTAATATCACAAAGTTCGTGTTTATAATGTAAAAGTATTGTGGGTTCCCTAGAGCCCACAAGGTTCATACACCTTGGTATATGTGATCATGCCCTAAAATATCTTTTTCATATCCTCTTGCTAAAATTGTGTTTAAAGCATTGTCACAGAAGTTAAAGGTTTAAATGCTTGTAAAATTTTTCAACTTCTGTTATCTTGTAATAAATATTTGTATAGTAAAGTTTTAAATACAAGTTTAAAAAATATATAAATACGTTTCGAAGTATGGGAATCGGAAACTTACAGGAGTAATTATTTCGATTTCTATAATTTCAGTCAATGACTCGTCCTCAATGAAAAGTAACTTACAATTAACTTCTCATCTGTATTTTGTATAGACCCTTTGAAAAAATGTACATAACGATAATGACTTATAATTATTTCTCTTTAATATCCTTTCCACGCGGAGTATTGAAATAACACCGCTCTGCTAATAGGCTGAGTGATAATATCAATTTTATTTCTAGCCATTACTATATATCTCAAACAAGATTCACAGCATTATAGTCATCGTCGCGTGTACACTTTAATGAGCCGTAATTAGTTAAAGTAAAAACTATATAAATAAAGGTATGAGAACATTGTTCGGTGGCATTTCACGACTAGGAAACATTCCGATCCGGCTGCTTTACGAGCCGGACTAAAAAATAAATGTCCGATTGTCTTCTGTTAATGCTCTTTGCATTTATATACTCAGTACTGGTATATAAATACCCTGAGCTGTGGATGAGAAAAATAATGTTTTTTGGGCCTGCTAGAAGTAACAATTAATTTTTAGTTTTTATTCTAAAATAAAATAGAATAATTTAAAATTACAATAACTTGCTAAAGTAATCTTCTATATGTATCCTTGTGGAAATATCTAATGAAACGGAACAGGGAACTGAGAAAACTGAATTTGCATTCGGCAGTTGTCGACCACTCTGTTTTGCATTTTTATAAATCTTACTCCCGGGGCCAAAACGTGATTTGGATGTTAACAACGTCAAAAATGAAATAACAGCGATTGAGAGGAACAAAACAATTTTTTTTGAGAATTGCGGTGACAGTTTGATCTTGCCCTTTGTAGACGATGCTTTGATAGCGTGGGTGGGGCAAAACCCGAACTGTGCGGTTCCTGATAGGCCCGAGGTTCAGCGCCTTTGGGATGAAAACAGGACTCAGGCTATTTTTAGGGAACTGGAGGGCCAGGTCACCGGTGCTCATTTGGCTCGCTTCAAGGCCGCAGCTGAACCGGAGTCGGGCGCTTGGTTGCACGCTATCCCATCCCCACAAATGGGAACATTATTAGATAACGATTCCCTGAGAGTAGCCGTAGCTTTATGGTTGGGGTGCGTTGTGTGTCAACCTCATCTCTGTATTTGTGGGAAGATGGTGGAGGCCGATGGGCACCATGCTCTCGGGTGCGCACGTTGTGCGGGTCGTCTGTCGCGGCATCACTCGTTAAGTGACATCATACGAAGGGCTTTAATATCTGCCAATATACCTTGTCAGCTGGAACCGCCGGGCCTGTCGCGTACGGACGGGAAGCGACCTGATGGACTCACTTTGGTGCCGTGGCAGAGAGGACGTTGCCTGTTGTGGGACGCGACGTGCGTTAGCACGTATGCGGCGTCCTATCTCACTAACACTGAGCGTACACCCGGCGCAGCCGCTAAGATGGCTGCTGAACAAAAGATTAATAAATACTCGGTTCTAACAACTCAGTATGAGTTTGTTCCGGTGGCCGTAGAAACAGCCGGTCCATGGTGTCCTCAGGCGAGGCTCTTTATTGGTGAGATAGGACGGCGTTTAAGGGCACGTGGTTATGACTACCGCTCGGGATGGTACCTGGTGCAAAGGCTCTCCATAGCTATCCAAAGAAGGAATGCGGCAAGTTTAATGGGTACTTTTGAGCCGGGTGCAGTCCGGGGTGGTATTTTTGATTAAATGTATTTGTTTGTTTGGTGATTGTTTCTATTTTGTATTACCTTGATGTTGACGAAGCTGTTGTGAATATCTTTAGCATATAAAAGGACAAAGTTTCAAACTACGTTATAAATTACGATTGAAATGAATTGACGCGAACGATTTTAAATAATGGAATAAAAATTAGTTTCGTGTATTGAAAAAACATCAGTTTAGTTTGTCGTTAAACGTAAGTACCTAGTAGATATTTAACTCCCTATTCTTCCGTACTTAAGTATATCACTTGTGGCGTTCATAAAAGGTGCATTGAAAATTGCCGAGCATAAGGTTCTCTTTGTTTCTTGCATTGTTCAAGTTAATTTCCTATATGCAAGTTGTTTCCTTGTCGAAGCAATTTTATTATTCTTATAAAACTATAAAAATTGTTGTTAATACATACATACATATAATCACGTCTATATCCCTTGCGGGGTAGACAGAGCCAACAGTCCTGAGCGGACTGATAGGCCACGTTCAGCTATTTGGCTTTAAGATAGAATTGAGATTCGAATAGTGACAAGTTGCTAGCCTATCGCCTAAAAAAAGAATCTCAAGTTTGTAAGCCTATCCCTTAGTCGCCTTTTACGACATCCATGGGAAAGAGATGGAGTGGTCCTATTCTTTTTTGTATTGGTGCCGGGAACCACACGGACATTGTTGTTAATTGTTGCGAATTATTTTTGAAGTTCAACTTTATGCTTTGTTGTATACCTATCACCTTTCCCAATGAAATAGTGATTTATAAGGCATTATATTTTAAAATGCAAAGCTCCAGAAAAGAGTTTAATAAGACAATCATTTAAGCATCAAGCCGCTATTATTCAAAGTTTTATAAATAATATACTCATGAATGTTTTTTTAATGAACGCCACCTGCCACTGAAATCAAATAAAATCATTTTGCAGGAACAACAACACAGTGCTGGTTATTTGTTTAAGTTCAGTCCACAACACACCTAAATTGCTTCACAATGCTATCGTTTGGCAGATCAGCTGGCGAGCATACCGCAGGGACCACGCCTCGCGCCCGATATTTGGTTACGTTCCGAAACCTTCGGCCGTGCGGTCACGATGAGAAACCTAGTAAAGAGCATCGACTTTATACACACGAGGACAAGTAATGCAGTGTTTGCAGTTCTATGGGACTTTTTAAGGTGGTATCTTAAAACGACCCATAACTAGATCCAGTCCAGAATAGGAGGTAATGTAGGTGATACATACAATATTCATATCATCACGGGATAAAAAGGGCCAAAAGAGAGAAAAGACTCGAAAGCCACATTCAGCTGGATGGCTTAATGATGAAATGAGATCTGGATAGCAATTATCAGGTGATGTTGTTTTAGCTATTTGCAATGATAATTTGATTTTCAGCGAAATTCATTCAGTGTTATAACCATGTATTATTTTACGTTCAGATTTCCATACAACATTTGCCTGTAATTATTACGACATTATGAGCTAACAGCCACTTAGGTACCAGATACACTGATGATGTAGGAATTCATTCAGGTAGAACTTACATGGTAGCGGATTGTGTAATTGGTTACGCTAAATTGTTGCGTTTCACGTCAATAGAGGAGTTATTATTGGACAAGTATTAATTGCTACCAACAAGATTGTTGAATCGCCTGTCCGTCAGTGTAAAATAACATTTGTTTTGTTTTGTCACTTTTTGTATTTCGAATTTCTTTCTATCCATGTGTTATTTCTAAAGAAAAAGCCGAAGGCTTTTGTTTTTAATGATAATTTATTATTTATAAACAGGTATCTATAACATTCAATGTTTTCATGAAGCATTTTTTTTTGTCTTACTATATATTTCCTTAATGTATTACCTAATTCATACTTGTATTTTACAGAGAGAGAGAGAAAATATTTGTATTTTATTTTGTAATGAATGAACTCAACATTTTTCATTCTTGATATTTGGCAGAGAGATAGACAAAAGATTTTTTTAAATATTTCTTCGGGAGCAAAGCCCTCGAGTAAAAGCTAGTATTACGAATTGAAACTAGTGAAAAAAAGAAATTATGAGTAGAATATTCCTGAAAAATATAAGTAATGTAAATGACGGTATAAACTTTGCATCATTTAATTTATTGTTGGGAATGGCTTGTAGAGCTAGAATTACGGTCGGTGAAGGCATCGGTCGAAAGGGTCGCACGTTGCGAAAAGGCCGCCTCTCACCAGCTTAATACCACAGAATCCTGGCTAAATGCCATCACGATAATAATATAGGCTCAGAACAAATATTCCGATGTTATATTTTTATCTTGATCAAATCGGGGACGTTCTGGCCAAGAGTACCTACCCCTAAACTGGAGTCTAGTTATGAATCTGGATGAAGCGAAAGAAGTATGTAGGGATCATTTTAAGTGGAATTATGTAGTCTAACTGATTCTATATACCTATGTAAAAAAGTAACGCTAGTGTCTAACAGCAATACCTATATGTATATAGCTTGTAACTCCTGCGTAAAGAAAATCGGTTAGAAATTATGACTTTGATTAGAGATTTTGTAATATTATGACGAAAACATTTCAATGAAATCTTTGTTGTTTTTATTTCAAAACGGATCTTACATGTTTGTGCTTACAACAACTTCCTTACTTTGTTTTTTGTAACAATGGCGTCAACAAAAAATTATCGACTGTTTCTTGTCAAAACTTACACAAGTAGGTCATATTATCTCGATCGGATTAAGAATAAATTTATATTCAAGAAAATCTTATTTCTATTTAATTTAATTAGAATATTTCACTATAGCTCCAGCGAAAGATAACAAAATAAATACATATACTTTGCATTTTTTTTAGGTTTTATAATAAAGTACTTCAAACAAAAAATATCATTAGGGAATATAAAATTCTCAATCTATACTATAAAATAATATAAATAATTGCAAACCAAACCGGTCTTTCCGAGAATATTCTAATTATAGAGTGACTGTAGCTCCAGGAAGATATAATTAATTAAATAACATTAACAGGCCGTTCATAACATTTTTTAAACGGAAACACTACATTAAAATATTTTGTTTATGTTTGTGCCTTGTATTTCATAAATAGACCGTCCCGAACAACTCAAGATGGGCGCCGGTTTTGACAATATTGTTAATTTTAAAGTTACTAAGTTTACCTACTATATATATAAATGAGCAAAGTATTGCAAATTTTTATTACTATTTTATTGATCTTATTCTGATTCTGATCTTCTAAAAAGCCGCTACTAAAACTACAAATTTTAATTATCATTATTTTTACAAAAAAAAGAAAATAATCTTTAATGTGTAATATTAAAATGAACCTTGAAGCTGACAATTAAAACATGATCACGAACGTCATGTTCTGTTCACACCTTCGTGTTTATTCTCTTTCGTTTATGGTTACCCAACAACCCCCCAGCGACAGGGCCGTAATTAAGGAAACAATGTGAGAGGGAAGAACTACCATAAATTAATTAAAAGTGGCCAACATTCTGTCGTTATTACGCTATTTTGCACAATTTGTGCTAATTAGATATTTTATGCGAAATTCATGTATGAAACATTTAACGAGGATACCTACGTGAGTGATATTTGAAATTTAAAACATAATAAGGTTAAAATGAAGGGGTATAAGTCAGGATAATACATTTGATTAGAAAAAAAATAATCATACTAAAAATCTTTCCGTTTGCTAAGATCACTTATTTTGCTTCACCTAAGTCCGTGAAAACTAATTAATCGTATTAATATATATCGTCCCCTTTTCATGACATCCAAATTAGCCTGTTAATTCAATTTAATGCAAATATTCTATCTTTTATTGCATTTGCATCTAATCAGCTGTTCAAAGCAATGTGTCTTGCTATTTCCGATCGTGTATGAATATGCGACGGTGACCAAGCACGCGTATCGAAATATTATTACGATACTGTGATGACATCGGCGACACGCACTGTTAGTTCGGCATGCAAACATACACATTCATACAATGTCCACATTATTAACTTGCAAAAGAATTACGAGAAAAACACCTACTGGTTTCAGGTTTCTAGTTCAGTCATGATCGATGATAAACTCTTGAACAAAATAATTTAATCTACTATATCTCTAACTGCTGCTGATGGAAGTAAAAGATGAACTTGAATCTTTATATTTAGTTTAAACTTTTTCAGCACAGCTTAGGATTTACTGACACAATGGTACTAATCTCGTCCTTCATCGTGTAATAAAGATTAAATTAATCTTAATTCAAGATTGCGAAAATCAAATAGGTTATTAGCAGACGTGGCTGACTCTCGAAAATGTAGCCTAATCAGGTCAATGTGGCAATATACATAATCGTTACGGATTTCGCGAAAGGTTCAATCCAATTCGGATGATAACAAACTGGTTCACTCCCATACCCTTAGTATTATTTGTATTTTTAATCAGAAAGTATGTCAATGACTTGTAATTTTCTCAATAATATCTTAAATCAATAATTGTATCATACCACAAGGACAACAGAGACGTTTGGATTCTTTATCACATGGGAGAGGGTCGGGTCTCAGTAAAGTTCTTCTTCTTATTGGCTTTATTCCCGTTTTCATCCTCAACACTCTGGGCAGGAGCCCGGGGTATGCCTTTGACTACGGTTCCTGGATTGGGTGAGTTAGGTTTTCGCACGAAGCGACTCCAATCTGACCTCCGCAACCTTTTGCATGGGAAGCTAACTCGTATTGATTTGATCATGGTTACACATCCAGTTGCCTGAATGTGCAGATTGCTTCACGATATTTTCCCTCACCGTAAGAGTATCGGTTAATATTCAAACTAATGTATATAACTCCGAAAACAGTCATTGGTATGTCCAAGGTGCGATTTGAACATGTGCCTTTATGTGCATCACGCATTTAAACCGGGCACTTCCCCATTCTAACGACCTTTAAAATAATTGATGTATCTAATGACAACTCCCAGATTTTAAATCAGACCTAAAACATTACCTTCTGTAATCACATGTATCATAATAATAGGATCAAACCTTAACCAAGCATTGAATGCCTTCCTTTGATTAGTCTTCTACAGAAGGAGCGAACAAATCAAATTGTCATTCTGACCTTCCGAAAATAGCAGCACCCGGTCATTTTGTCAAGGTCAGAGAGGTTTGGTCAGACAGCATGACGAAGCGAAGTGCCACCACAGCCATCATATTATATATACTGATAAATGAAGCCTAAATGCGGTAGGCTTGACTTGTCAGCGAAAATGAAACGCTCGGATTTCGAAGATTAATCTGTGGTGTTTTAGAAGGTGAACTTGTGAGATATTCCAAAAATAAAATAATGTATTAAACAAAGCTGTTTATCATTAGCTGGAATGATTTAACTTGTTTCATTTATAAGTATTTGAAATTTTTAAAGTAAGAGGTCAGAATAAAGACCAACATGTCTCAAGAAAAGTTTTTTACCAAGTTTTATGATTCATATCCTTTTTAGAAATATTAGAAAAAGCCATTTATTTATTTTAACTTTATTAAAAAATATGTAAACTCCAAAAATCCGGAAGGAAGAGGACGAGGGGCCAAAAGACCGAAATTCTGTGACTTGAGTCATTTTGGAAGTAAATTTTTTTTCCTTCACTGGTCTTCTGTGTAGTGTGTTTGTTATAATGCTTCCGGAAATCAAACAGCTTTCAGTTCCATCGCAAACGGTTCATATTAAAATCTTGTCAAATAAATTGGAATAGCATCTTTTATTATAACGGCTAATGTCCCTCTAACGCGGAACAATTTCCGTCGCCTACAGCCCTGACGACTTCCTCTGATATCAAACGCATTAGCGTTGGCAAAAAATATGGCTGAGAACATTTACTAAGTACGCTGTGTTACTAAGAAACTGATATTGCAAGCTGATTTACTACACCGTTGAGATTGGCTGCAGTGCTGCAAAAAGTTAACTCGTGAGGGTGCAGATATTTTTACAAATCAATTTTGCTTAAAATGATCAGATACCTTATGTAGTAAAGTAAAATTAATAATTTTTATTTTGAACGGGGAATAAGAGTTAATAGTCACAAGACTCAAAGAAAGATTCTGGATAGTGACAACCTGTCACTATCCAGCTAGCTCATTGCCTTAAATACCAAGTTAAGGTTGGTTAACGTTAACTTTCCTTTTTTAACCAAAGAATCAAATCTCCTAACCTGTGTGAACTCGCCTATTTTATGGCGATATGAATATAGAGGTAATAATACCTTAGTCTAAAAGAGAAACAATATATCAATTCACTTCTGTGATTTATTTGTTGACATTTCATAGTCATCATAATACTATTAATACAAATCTGATGGTATAACAAACGTAAGATTATCTAAATTCTTTACAAAACCTTCATGAAATACGGTAGGTGATACGTATAATCCAGAGGAAAGTTTATGGCTTAATTTGCTTGGAAACCGTTTATATCACGCATTCCGTTTCATAATTGACTTGCCCAAGTTAAACAATAGATCACTGTCCTTTTGTTTCATAATTCCTGGGGTAAGTTTGGAAATCCTGATGATATACATTTGTTTAAACGGGAAAGGAGAATTTATCATGGATCTTATAGGAAATCTGCCTGATGAGATGAGAGTGTGGTATTGTGAGTTAAATAAAAGAATACCCATGAATAAGATGAAAATTATACTTTAACAAGACCTTATTGAACAATGACTATTATAAGGAGGTTAAATATTCCTATCTTTGATCACCTGACTTAGGTACTTACTTCTCGATGGCAGTCATTAGTGGATCCAGGGAGGATACAACTGAGATATATTCCAGGAAGATCATGATTGTTACAAAATACGGTTTATGTGTAACCTCTTACTATGAGGGAAAATATCGTGCACATTTAGGCAACCGGATGTACAGTACAACCATGAACCAATAAGGTTCCAGTGGAAAGGTTATGGAGGTCGGATGAGACTTGTTTCGTATAAAAATCTGTTTTTCCAGTTTCAGAATCATGGTCACATACCACAAGTTGCTCGCAAGAAAGGTGAGGACGGAACAGAGTAAAATTATGATATCGTTTTATGTGCGTCTAAAACATAGCTGCGATTTGGCAGGTGAGTTTACTCAAGCAAACTTTTGTCTTAGTCCATTAGCGTGGTTCCACAGTCATCACTTGACCCGGTTGCCATTGTGTCGGTCACAATGCAGCGACAAATCGACCCTTTGTTGTCACCCGACTTGCGACACACGCGACGACGGGGTCGATTCTTGAAACGTTTTGTCACTCTTTTAATATAGTTATGCGAGATTCGAAAAATTTGTCTGAAAAGTATTTCCTCTTTTGTTACAATAGATCAATGACATAGTACCTAATACGAGTATTAGGTACTATGTCATTGATGCACCAGTAGTCTAGCTAGTAGAACGACTGGGACGGTGGTGGTGATGGTCGAACTAGGTCGAGAATGACTAAATTAAGTAGGTATACCATTGGAAGACAAATGTCATTATCATACTTTACTATACGAATAAAATGAATGAGATAGCGTATGTGTGTTCCTTATAATAAGATGTAAGTACTTATGTGAGTTTATTACTTTTTACCGCATAATTAATGTGAAGAGATTGAGATGAAACTTTAACAAGTAACACGCGATCGAAGTCTTATGTTTAATATTTTACAAAAAAAAAAACTCCAAAGGTCATCAAAATTGCACATGGCATTTTCGAATGGTTTTAGAATAGACACCTTTAAAAGTGTTTATTGTTGGCAACCTATATTGTCTTATGAAATAGTAGGTACTTCCTCCCAAAACTCTTACGATAACACATTTCAGTGACATGTCATCAAAATTTACTTTGGAATAACACCATTTGGGCTGTGTTTTTTGCAGTTTGTTTGGATGTTTTTATAAAATAAAATGTTACTGCAGAATATGTTGGCTGATCAGCTTTTGGCCGCGCCTGCTCCCATATTTTCACAATATGACATTCCCTCTATTGGGAGTTTTCTTACTTTGCTAGTGATTACTTAGCTAAGTTATCATAATCTGTATGATCAGTCTTTTTTAAGTATTATTCATATATAAAAATTTAATTAATGATAAAAGAAAGTCCCTTATTGTCAATACATATTTTAGTTAGGTAGATGGATCCGAAACACTTCCGAGGAGATAGAAAATTCATAAATCGAATAAAGGAACCGTTGTCATGTCAGCAGACTTGTTTTCCATGCCTTAGGGCAGAACCTAGTATTTAAGGCATACATTTGCTAAGGCAACTGTTATCTCAAGCAATAATTCATGATAGCAGTCCTCGAAAACACAGTGAAAAATTCTTCGCGCAAAACGAACATAAATCAAGTCTCTTCTCGGGCTGTTGGCTCAAATTGGCCCGTTTGTGTTTAAAGTTCGCAAGGCGTGCTACTGAGAAGATATAATTCACGAAGTTGTCGAGAGTTTTAGTAGAATCAATAAAGAAATATTACTGTATTTTTTTATTGTAAATTATGATAAAGCCGACTAAATAACGTGGCTTCAAAGTATTGGCTCTGCCTATCCAGATAGTAGGTACTTATAAATTAGTAACTTTTCACATGGAAGGCAAATTCGTGATTGAGTACTTGTATCTGCTATATAATTATGTTTAATTTGTGATATCTCTGATTTGCATCACCTCGCACTAATTTTAGCTGTAGAATCAATGGCAGAAAACCATAAAATATTATCAACATTTAAAAAATTTAAACACAAAAAAAAGTTTATTTATGTCTTTTCTGATAGGCACATTTTTTCGTATAATAAACTCCTGAATGAACTGAATTAAAAACTGTGACCGTGGTACTTGCGATAAACGATAATGTACGCTAGCGAATAGGTACTTATTAAAAAATACAGACATATTTTAATAAGTAACGAACAACGCATTGGCCGAAAGATTTCAAACAAAGATTCCTTTTGGCAAAAGTTAACCAGCACTCTAAAAATATATGAACCGTGTAACTCGGGCACCGAGGGTATACCACTGACCTACTTAGTTTGCATGACTGTTCTTGTAGGCTTATCCTTTCATTTTATTGGGATTGTTATTTCTACTATATATTCTTTGCCGGTTGTATTTGCTTGACTTTTTGTAAGCGAGCAGTTTTAGAACATGAAATCGAAGGGAAGATCCAGTATGTTGTTTTGATATCATCATACTAATATTATAAAAATGAGAGAGTGTGTTTGTGTATTTGTTTTCAACGAAATCTTGGAATGAAATTTTTATTATATGATGAAATTTTTTATTTAACAAAAGGTTAACAAAAGAAAAGCACAAAGGTTACAATTAACATAATAATATACATGCATAAAAACCACGCCTCTTTACCAGAGGTGTAGGCAGAGACTGCATATTTCCGTTTGCCTCTATTTCTGCATACTTTTTTCTTTTTTACCGTCAAGTTTACAATACTTAAACATATATTTTATCTAGTTTCTATAATAGAAAAAAAGTGTTATTTCTCTCCTTGTACAGACAGATGGCCTTATCTGTGGTGTGATTGATGTCTTCCAGGCAGGGGTTTCCCTTTCAGAATAAGGTTATAGATTTTGAATATTCGGGATAAGTATGCTCATTAGACAACTTTATCGTAATTTCAGCATTTCTAATTGGCACTAAGAATATCATAGCAAAATTTTTTTTTCATTATCTTATTTAGTCCATTCTACTTACATTTAAAGTTATTTAAAAATACGTAATCATTTTATTATTTTAATACTTTTAAAAATGTTTAGTTCACATCATAACAATTTGATAATCTGTGGTATTCTGCAGTGCCAATAATATATATAGGAACTTCTATACTTCTTTTATTTTGAAAACAGGAGCTATCAGCGGTTAGATACGCGCCATTAGGTGTAGTGACGGTACTTCAAGATGCGCGCACGCACGCTCCTAAGTCAGGTGTCCTCACGGTTTGTAAATTCGGGATATTCATGATGCCAGAAAAATAAATGAAACATATTTCCTACATATTTATTTAGTGTAATTTTTTTTTATTAATATAGACTTCTGATAAATTTTATTATTTCTTAATGCCACACAGCATGAACAAGCAGGTAAAAGAAAATACTATCAGACCTAAATAAAAAAAAAATGTAAAGTAACAGCTAACATAAACTAGTGTATCAGATTTAATAATGATTTTGTCAAAATTATGAATAACTTCAAGTAAAAATCAAGAACTGAAAATATTAAGAAGCCGTTATATTTTATCCATTAACATGTTATATGTTAAACCACTTACATGTTATATGTTAATCCACTAACATGTTATATATGTTATCCCACGAATTTCTAAAAAGTTGGAAACACGAATTTCATAGGAGCTTCATCTTGCTAGATAGATAGCTCCTTGTAATTGCTATAATTTAAGTTAATATAATTCTGAGAATTGAAGGCACATTTTATTGTACATAATTGTGATGACGCAAAATACTGTGGTTTGTGGCCTTATCCTGTATTACAACAGTGATAACTTTGTGAAATTCTGTACTGTGTTAAAATGACTCTTTCGGGCAGACGGGTAAAAAAAAGATGATAACTTGATATCCACCTCAAAAAAAAAACAAAAAAGAAAGATTTTTTAACTCTGGTTAGCTTTTCTGTCTCAAGACAAGAGTGAATACGCATTATTCGAGCTAGCGTGCACCTGCTTAGATCCCATCTTTGATAGGTAACACACACAATTATGTATACGAGCGACACAGTTCAACCTTTTGACTTCATCCACTTCGCCAAAATATTTATTATTATTTAAATATTGAAAGTATTTGTTATCATTCATTTAAACGGTAACCTAATATGTGGATGCAGCTTAACCGAAATGCAATGTGAGCCAGATGGAGTGCAAATAATTAAGTACTTATCACTCATCTTGTAATTGTGTATGCTCGCCATATGGCGTCTGTATAAAATGGCTTTAACGTTCTCTTGTTTCAAAAGCCTGGTGGCCTACTAATTATGCTTCTTATGAAAGTGTCAGGTTAATCTATTCAGGTCATATAGCAATTTCTGATTACGCTTCTTGCTAGTTTAATTTCTACTTGTTTATTTCATAAAAGTTGATGAAAGCACACATCGTTAGTAGTATGTTTAGTATAGTTAGTAGAATGAGAAATTGACATTAAGCTATGTATCAGATGCAATCAAATTTACCATTGTACCAATGAACACGAAATGTTATAGGTACTTCATCAACAAATGAATTGAAGCTATAAGTAAATTCGTTTGTTTTTATAAAAAATTCGCGAAAAATAATAGTAACTGTTAGAATATTTTTTACATAGATTAGATAAAATGATTAAAATACTCGTACTTTAGTCACTTCCAACTGGAGAGGATTTTCACATAAGTATTTATTTTTCGAAATATCTCACTAAGATAAAATAGTTTTGAACTCGAGATAATCGGTCGTTCAGTCTCCTGTAACCTCATCTGAGTACTTACGTTGTGCCAGACAGTGAATGAACTATTATGTAGGTATTTCATTATATCCATCAAAATGAAGACACATGTTTATATTATCAACTAACTTTACCCAAGTTAAGCTTTTATACACTTATCTTATATAGGATACAAGATTTTTAAATATGATATAATAATTATGACCATACAAATTGTAGTTATATTTTCCCGATTTCTATAAAAATGGCTGATCTAATCTTACATCGTCTAAGTAGAAGAGGACATAATAAAATGACATTTTCATGCTTCAAAAATAGAATACGAACGAAACCTATATATATATTTGCCTTTTACAACTTTTTATTTCTCAAGGAACTTTCGTAAAAGCCCATGTTATCACGTACTCCTATTGTTTGCGAAGCGACACGTGTAGAGGCTTTATCTTGTTCTGATACACGGGCTCTGTTCCCTGCATCGTTAGGATTCCGTTCAAAAAGACGATAACAGATCTCCTTAAAATTTCCCTCCCTGGTTTGTGATAATGTTAAAGTTAAGTTTCAGTTTTTTTACAAAAATATTTGTTAAATAAAATCCTGGTTGTCAAATCTTAATGATACAGTTGGCGATATGATGATTGATAGCGAAAAAAGTAAGGTTTATAATAGTTAAACAGATTCGAAAAAAATACCTTATTCTATTGTGATAATCTCGCCGATTGGCGCGGCCTCTAAGAAATTTTTTGAAAAGTTGAAGTTACATTTTTTTTATTACGTATGAAAACCAATACATGACACGATATTACCTATTGATACATTTTGAGACGCTGAAACTTTTTATATACGGAGCTATCTATGAGTAATCAACTCTGTCTTAATTTCTTTTTATCAGGGAGCATGTTGCGACCCAGCGAGCTTTATCAGCCTAAGGTAATCACCATGTTTGCTTCCCGTACGCTGCATTGTTTGATCTCGGATGTCAACGACTCGGTGTTGCCATGCCACAAAGATGATACTGGAACATTGTTTACATATCCATTGAGGTATAACTACATGCTAAACACAAGTTATTGTCTGCTCCGGAGATTCTGTAACCTTTTTTTAGAATAACAAATGACAGAAACAAAAGTACTTAATATAATGTGTGTGCAACATACAGGTATACCTAGTTAATATACATATCTGACCATAGAATATACATTTTTTAGGCTTTAACCTCCGCTCAGATTGGCTTTATTCATCGTACAAGCTAAGAAACAAATTGGCATAAGGATTCTTAATGCGATCTATTTTTATCTCTTACGAAATACACAGAAAGAGATGGAGAGGTTCTCTATTCTACTCTTTCAGAAAATAAACAGCGAATATTTGAATAGATTACAATAATAATACAAAATATGAATTTTTATACCTAGGTAGATTTATGATACGACTGTCCTTATCGGGAAGTTTCATTATATAAAAGATATAATCTTATAATTATTATTCAATTAGAGATATTTCATCTCAATCTTGTTTTACGATACGACAAGGTAATTAAATAATAAGTAGTTAGTGTAATATCGTCGTGCACAAAGTCCCGCGTCTATTAACATAGATAATCGAATAATATACGGATCGCGTGATGAAGATAGGAGAATTTTCCACGCTTGGCACTAACAGAGAGGTGGTCTTCCTATATTCTTTAATCCCTGATGCAAAATAATAAATAAATATTTTTATCGTTAAGTAGGTATTTTCAAGTCTCTGTCTACCGTAAGGGTTTAGGACTAGGTGATCCTATATGTAAGGGAAAGTTAAGAGTGGAAAGCTCAAACTTACCTTTATCAAATTAAGGACGGTCTAGAGGTCAGGTATGGTATGCCCGAAGAATTTGAAGTTTGTTTAAAAAGAAAGACGAACACTATCTGTTACTTTTACGTATATAAAATTTCAATTTTATTTTATTCATAGATACCTACGTAAGTATGAATAAAATTAAATTGACTTCGAGAAACAAAGACATCACGATGATGAAGTGAAAGTTTAGAAAACTCGATTAATGGATAGTTATTAAGACAAATGACGGGAGTTGGAAGCAATAAAAAGTTTTTATCATACTTACAAACGAAGTATAAAGAAATATAAATGGAATTCAACACCCAGCTAGGTATTTATACTTAGAATTAGGTATGAAAGGAAAAAAGTAACTAAATATTTATAAACAATATAAATAAGATAATAATTATATTTAAATAAATATTTTGTGTAATCACGTTGCATATTTTGTCCCCACATAAATCTGAATTCTACTCCAACCATATATTACAAGGTAAGAACAAAAACTACCTAAACACAAATTAGTAAAAAGAACACTTAAAGAGGAGAGAAAATATAAAATAAAGTGTGATGGATCCCAGTGTCTCAGGAGGTTATGGTGATTTACATTATATTTTAAAAATCATGTAAAATATCTCAAAATCCTAACTTTATTCCGATACCTATCTCGCAGTTCTGTAAATTTTATTTACTATCGCCATCTGTCGTGTCCAAGCATAAAGTTTTGTTGTAAGTTTATGGACTCTTTTGATTTTTGGCATTGTTCGGTTACTATGGTTTTTTATCTTTGTTATTAGTTGGTAAGATGGAGGAATAAATTTTTCTTTTTTAGTTCGCCTAGGACACGGTATTTTTATTTAATTGGACCCTTATTGAACATGGTCCTATCGCCGGATTGCGGCCTAGTTCCGCAAGCGACATACGGAAGCATCTAATGGCGGATATTTCACTATTGCTTCATAGCATGCACCCAATGAAACAGATGTGTTTTTTATCATCAAAGCGTGAAGGTATCAATACTTATCAACCGATAGAAAATGCAGTTTTATTTAATGTGGTGACAAATCTGTAAGTAATCTGTATCTTGAATCTTCTATAAAGGGGAAAATAATAGATACCTATAGAGATTGTCTAAAAGTGCACATATAAGATGAGTTCGTTGTTTAAGCTTCAGTATGATACTATTTCTAGTCTCTCTAAAGCAAGGCGTAATTTTAAAAAGACTCCCAAGGATAGACTTACCAGCTCTTATGTGGAGACGAGACTAGAGATTCTTGATACATTGTGGTCATCTTTTTATTCCACCCATAGAAGAATAATTGAAGAGTGTAAACCAAATGAGTTGGAAGAATCTGATTATCACACTCAAGATTTGTATTCGTCAACTGAAGATGTTTACATTGAATATAAATCGGATTTAAAAGAAATGCTGTGCACGTTGAAAAATAATTACGCAAGTATATCAGATAATGAGATGTCCGATGCCTTTCAACATGTTTCCAATATAAAGTTACCCAAAATTTCGTTACCAATTTTTAGCGGCCAGTATTCGGAATGGACTAGCTTTTATAACTTATTTGTTTCGCTAATTCATAACAATAAGACACTCGATGAAGTGCAGAAACTTCACTATCTTAAGAGCCACTTATCAGGTGAAGCAGAGCAGCTGCTACGGCATGTGCCTATTACCGGGGAAAATTATATGATATGTTGGAACAAATTAGAAAACAGATATAACAATAAAAAGTACTTGGCTAGTTGTATTTTGTCGCGATTTATGAGTCAAAAAAACATTACTGTTGAGTCATCGAGTGCCTTAAAAGAATTATTAGACACAAGTAATGAATGTCTTAATGCTTTGAAACAATTAGGTATTAATGTAAAAGAATGGGATATAATGGTAATATATATTTTAAGTTTAAAGTTAGATATAGAAACTAGAAAACAGTGGGAATTAGCTGTCAGTAGCTCATCTCAAGAATTGCCATCGTGGAATCTGTTTCAACAGTTTTTAGAGAACAGATTTCACGCATTCGAGTTTTTAAATAGTAAAAATAGTGTTAATAAGACATTCAGCCGTAACTCTTTTAACAATGTTAAAGCTCTTCATGTCACCACTACCTTAAGTTGTCCATATTGTACCGAAAACCATAAATTATATACATGCCAAAAGTTTTCGAGGGATGATGTCGATACACGTCGCAATTTTGTCCAAAACCAGGGTTTATGCTTTAACTGTTTAGGTCCACGCCATTCCGTAGTTTCATGTCGCATGTCAACTAGATGCCGAATATGTTCCAGGAAACATCATTCTCTACTTCATTCCAATTCAGCAGTCCCGTCGATTGATGACACAAGCGATACAAATACCAATCAATCGGATGGGGCCGAAGCTGTGTCCTCAGTAGTCATACAAGGCGATTCCAATGATGTTGTAGTAGGCTGTTGCTCTAAAGCTCAATCTCAGGTATTGCTGGCAACTGCTTTAGTTAAAATTCAATCTCGAACAGGAGCAAACATTACTTTTAGGTCAATGTTAGACCAGGGTTCACAGGCTTCGTTTATAACAGAGTCTGCAGTTCAATTACTTGGACTGAAGAAAATTGCAAGCAAAAGTAATGTTTCGGTATTAGGAAGTGACAGGAGCCCTTCAGTGGTTTCTAAGTATATAGTTTTTATCCAATTGCAATCACTTCTTGATACCAATATTGTTGTTCGAGTAAAGGCTCATGTGTTAGACAAACTGACCAACTGTCTTCCTAGTAAGAAAGTGGCAGTTCAATTGTGTCCAAAGTTTACACAATTGTCGTTGGCTGACCCTACCTTTGCTACTCCCAATAAAATTGATCTTTTGCTCAGTGCAAAGGTGTACAGTCAAATTATAAAGCAGGGCCTAGTTAAAGATTCTAACAGTTGCCTTATAGCGCAAAATACATCTCTGGGATGGATAATATCCGGAGAAACTGATGAAGGTGAAGATGTTGGGACGATTATTTGTAATACAAATGTAACTATGCATGTTCAGATAGAAGAAAATGATAAGCTTTTGAGGAAATTTTGGGAAATAGAAGCCGAACCTTCGTTAGTTAAAGCAAAGAAACATTTAACGGAAGAGGAACAGCTATGTGAATCAATATATTCAAGCACGACTAAAAGGGATTCTTTTGGTCGTTATATAGTGAAGCTGCCATTCAAAGAATACAGTCCACAATGCTTAAATGGAAACTCAAAAGAAATAGCACTTAGAAGATTATATTCATTAGAACGTAAATTAGACAAGGAGAAAGATTTGAAAGAAAAATATGCAGAGGTATTTGCTGAATATCTCAGTCTAAATCATATGGAGATTATTCCACCTGAAGAACATAAAAGCTCCAAAGGTTTTTATTTACCACATTTTGCTGTGGTGCGCAACGATAGAAGTACAACAAAAGTACGTATTGTCTTTGACGCATCGTGCCCAGGATCCAACGGTGTTTCTTTAAATCAAGACTTATTGGTTGGTCCCACATTACAGGATGACTTGAGACATATTTTAATGAGATGGCGGGCACATCCTGTATGTATTTCTTCTGATATTGTGAAGATGTATCGTCAAGTTCGTGTATCTTCAGAAGATGTTGATTTTCAGCGTATTCTTTGGCGTGAAGATTCTGCTTCTGAGGTGCAACATTATCGACTTTTGACAGTTACATTTGGTACATCGTCAGCTCCATATTTAGCAATTCGCTCATTACGTCAAGTAGCTTATGACGAGGGTGTTCATTTCCCAATAGCTGCAAAAAAAGTGTTGTCAGACTTTTATGTTGATGATTTGATGTCAGGATGTGAAAATTTTATAGAAGGTCAACAGCTATATACTGAAGTGAAACAATTGCTTAGAAAAGGAGGGTTTGAATTACAAAAGTGGACAAGCAATGATAAAAATCTAATGAAGTGGATAGAAAACGAAGAAAAACTTGGAGATAAAAGTATGAAAGAGCAAATAAAACATAATAGAAACAGTGAAGACAATGATAATAGAATTGCAGAGGAAGAGTCTAAGACAGAGACACCAAAGTTTGTTGATAAATCTGATTCGATTACTAAAATATTGGGTCTTACGTGGGACAAATGTAACGATACATTTAAATATTTAGTGCAGTTGCCGACAATTGAAGAGCCAATCACGAAACGGAAAGTGATCTCAGATATATCACGTCTCTATGATCCATTAGGTTGGCTTGCTCCAATTGTAATAAAAGCTAAGATTTTTATTCAAAAACTATGGACATCAGGTTTGAAATGGGATGAAAAACTTACGCCTCAATTACTAACCGAATGGGTCGCATATAGAAACGAGCTTTTATTAATAAAAAGTTTCGAGATACCCCGATGGATGAACACTCGAAAGGATGATACTTCTGTTCAGCTTCATGGATTTTGCGATGCATCGAGTGAAGCATATGCCGCAGTTGTCTATATCCGTGTTATTGATAAATGTAGTAATATTAATGTAAACCTTGTTACTTCTAAAACAAAAGTAGCTCCTATCAAACAACTGTCAATACCCCGATTAGAACTTTGTGGGGCAACAATACTTTCTAAATTATTAATAGAGGTAGCTGATATTTTAGGTATTCCAAAGCAACACATTCATGCGTGGAGTGATTCTTCAGTTGTACTTGCATGGCTTAGTAGCCATCCAAGCCGGTGGAAAGTATTCGTCGCTAACCGTGTAGCAGAGATTTTAGGAAGTTTAGACAGATCTCAATGGTCTCATGTCCAATCAAAATATAATCCTGCGGATATTGCATCGCGTGGAATTATGCCGTCTGACATTTCAAAAATGAGACTGTGGAAGCAAGGACCAGATTTTTTGAGAAAGGTAGTCATAAATTACAATGGAGATGATATAACATATGATACAAATACAGAAGAAAAAGGTATTAAAATATGTCAAGTATTAACAAGTATAGATGATGATGTTATTATATGGGAAAGATTCTCATCATTAATGAGACTTCTAAGAGTTATATCGTGGTGCAGGCGATTTATTTTGAAAAGCATTAATAAAACCAATGAAGGTCCTCAATGGCTAACTAATGTAGAATTACAACAAACATTACATATATACATAAAGCAATGCCAAGTTCGAAGTTTTTATGAAGATATTGAAAGTATAACTAAAGGAGGAACAGTTAAAACAAAAAGCAAACTTAAACCGTTAAATCCTTACCTTGACGATGATGGACTTTTACGTGTTGGTGGGCGGTTGGATAGAACAGCTACTTTCTTAAACGTAAATAAAAGACATCCAATCATTCTTCCGGCTAAAGCTCATTTAACGAACTTAATTATAAAGGATACGCACGAACGAACTATTCACGGGGGTATTCAAATTATGATCAATCATCTTAGAACAAAATACTGGGTTATTGACGCTAAAAACCAAATAAAGCATTATATTCGCAATTGTGTTATTTGTATTCGATATGCAAGTCAACGTAGAGAGCAACTGATGGGACAATTGCCAACAGCCAGAGTTACACCAATGAGACATTTCAAAAGAAGTGGCGTCGACTATGCTGGTCCTATTGCTATAAGAACGTCCAAAGGGCGTGGTCATCATGCATATAAAGGGTATATTTGTTTATTCATCTGCATGGTGACTAGAGCAATCCATCTAGAAGTAGTAAGTGACCTTACTGCTCAAGGATTCATTGCTGCCTTTAAAAGATTCGTAGCTAGAAGAGGACATTGCGCAGAGCTTTTTAGTGATAATGGTACAAATTTTGTGGGTGCAGAACGTGAATTGAAGTCCTTATTATTTGCAGAAAAGTCTAGATTACTGCCAGAAATAGCGAATTGGTTATCTACAAATGGTACTGAATGGCATTTTATCCCACCGCATTCCCCCAACTTTGGAGGACTATGGGAGGCTGGCGTAAAATCCACTAAATATCACCTTAGACGGATAATCGGAACTTCTACACTTACTTTTGAAGAAATGAGCACTCTCTTATCTCAAATTGAGGCTTGTCTTAATTCGCGTCCATTATCAAGCTTAAGCTCATCGGCTGATGATCCCGAGCCTTTAACACCAGGTCACTTCTTGATTGGGGAACCATTAGTACTTGTACCAGATGCAAACTTTGAAACGTCAAACATGACTAGCTTGAAACGATGGCAGTTTATGCAACGTATGGTACAAGATTTTTGGCGAAGGTGGTCTCAGGAGTATCTTACACAATTTTTACATCGGTACAAATGGAGTTATCAAACGCCAGAACCAAATATTGGTGATATAGTACTAGTAAAGGAAGATGATCTTCCCCCTGCGAGATGGTTGTATGGAGTTATAACTCAAAAGCACCCTGGGTTGGATAAGATTACGCGTGTTGTTACTTTAAAATGTAAAGGGAATATAATTAAGAGACCCGTCTCAAAGTTGTGTATTTTACCTATAGCTAAATAGAAATTTGTGGTATTTTTTTTTATCATTTACACTGATACACATGCACTTCTATTAACCTTTTCTTATGAATTAGTAGGTTAGTTTCTTTTTGTTATTTTTACTTTCGTTACATTTATGAAGATTTGATTTTAGTTAAGTAAAACATTAAGTTTAAAGATAGCATAGTGAATGTTTTTAACATCTCATTCATTGTTTTATGGACATAATGTCCATGGTGGGCGGAATGTCCAAGCATAAAGTTTTGTTGTAAGTTTATGGACTCTTTTGATTTTTGGCATTGTTCGGTTACTATGGTTTTTTATCTTTGTTATTAGTTGGTAAGATGGAGGAATAAATTTTTCTTTTTTAGTTCGCCTAGGACACGGTATTTTTATTTAATTGGACCCTTATTGAACAGTCGAGTTGTGCTAGAGTTAATAATAACTGTATTTATTGCTTGCCCTCGAAGTCCGCCTTATTGCAACGTCGGTACTAACATAGTACTGCTTTTTAAGGCTACTTAGAACCAGGTGCCATCTATTGGTTATATTACCAACTAAGAAGTTTTCATTTTATAGCAGTCGTCATGGTTATTAGAACTTGTGCTAAAATAGAAACTATTTAGTTATGTTGACAAAGCATAGGTTGTATTAGATAAGTAAAGGTGAAAAAAAAAAATATATTTTTTTTTATTTCTATATTTTTAAACAATAAAGTGTAATTATTCATTATTACAATTTGATATGTGTGAAAAAATCTACAACGTCTTTAACTTTAATTTAACAATGTGATTTAGATATTTAACCAAACTATAACCAAAATTTTATAGGTATATAATATAATATAAATAATTAATTGATGAATCAATTTTGTCAATATTATAGAAAATATTACATTTCAGTAAACAAACAAGGTAAAAAAGTGGTGTATTTAGTCGAGCTATAATCAAAGATAGTCAAATTACACAAACAATTATAAACGAAACACTGATAGAGATTTCTTTGTGTTCAAAATCCCTTATTGTAATTTGTACTTTCACTAACTAAAAAGTTGTATCTTTGCAATTTTCCTTAACGAATGTATTTTAATAAATTGGTCATTGATAAAACTACTTTTAAAAAAATCTCCATTCCAAGATACTACCTGTTATTGTTCAATATGGATAGATAGTAAATAATTCATATTACTTAGTAAAATAAATTTTATTTATTTTCATTTACTTAAATTTTATGTTTTTTTATCATCGGCCGAACTCGCACTGTAGAAAAATCAACTCCATAAGGCAAAAAGCAAGGACTCTGTAATTTTACGTTGTAATTTTATTAAACATACGTCAAATCTCAAGCTGATTTAATACACCATTTTCTTACACAGGACAAGTCATAATTTTAGTTGTTAATGTAATATAAGTCATTAACGTATAACTTATATAATGTGGTATTCATAATAATATAAAAATAGGTAGATATCGGTAAACTATTATCACTGGAATATAAAAAGTAATAGTTTCAGAATTCTTGATAATTTCATAATTACTTTTGACTATGAGTGCCAAATCTATTATAGAATAAAAATTTTAATACTACACATCTATCACAGTGGCCAGATCATTACGAATTGCTACATTTCATGGCGATTTTTCAATTAGGGTGTACATTTAACATATTATTGCACAAAAGAGCGTATAAAATACCTATTATCATAAAACATTACATTGATGTCTAATATTTTGAATGACATTTATAATATTTAATAAATCTTCACCGAAAATTATGTTCTAAAAAATTTATGACACAAAATCAGCTTTCATATTTTTGTTTTTTCATATAGAGTATTGTGCGGCTATTATATTTTATTGAATGTAAAATTTTATACCATAAATACCAGAAAAACCATTAGTTTCATAATAATCGATTACATACATTACAAGCATATTTATTTATACTTACACATGGTCGAAAATTTCCTAATTATCTTATCTTAATCACATAAGATACCTATATAAAGAAATTTCTAATGATACACGAATATCTAATTCTTATCTTTGGGATAATTATCAGTTGGCGTATCTATAATAATTTGAGCTTCTTAACAAGAATATAACCGCGAACATTATGATAGGAGAAATGGCACTGTACACATAAAGTACACAATCCCTTTGCACGATAACATAGTGTTAATTAATTAAGTAAATTTGTATTTATGTGTTTATTAAATTGTAGGGTTGCCACTTAAAGAATTAACAAAAGAGCATGAGAATAAAATGAAAAATAAATAGTATGAGTAATCGTGCAATGGAATCTTGGAGAAGTATAAAAATGAAGTGTAGTATATGTCACTGGAAAATTACAAGAACCGCAAGTATAAACTTCCTAGTGAATTTATTAACTTTCGTAGGACTCTAAACGAAAGATGATTTGTATTATCTTACGTCTACATTATACTACAGTGACATATACTTATATATAAATTTGCCTGACATGTCCGTTATGTTGTGATAAATAAAAAAAAATATATAAAAAGGAACGTCATGCAAAGTACAGAGTAGACATAATGTCTACATAGACATTTAGATTCAGTTTTTCTATATCAAAATTATTATTACATTGCCTTTGTTTAGTCTAAAGAAGTCAATGTAGACAAAATGCCCTAAGAAAGGGTTAGGAGAAATATCAAAATAATTAATAAATTAATAAATGGTGCATAAAATAAGAAATACAAAATACGATGGATTACATATATTAAATATTAAAGGCATACTCGTATCGTTTCATAGACTTTGTGTAAATAACGGTTTCAACATATTTTCAAGATAAACGTTTACATAATGTATGTAAATAAAAGGACTATTATGATGGCTGTAGGTATGGTAGTAAGGTGAAGTTTATATCTGTTTAATTTAAATTATCTTTTCTAACATTTTTGGGAATACATAGTTTTATTTGTCTAGCTTAATTAACAAAAAAATAAAGTCTATTAACGCCATATGTGCAATAAAATTCATGCAAAAATTTTCTCAATCTCACTACTACAAATGTACAATATTTACAAAAACTAATATATTTTTATCAGATTAAATATGTTCCTCATTCGTCATCGTTTAGTAGATCAGTGCAGGATTTGGCTTTGGTAGATCTGAAAAAAATATAATAATCAAATTAAATTACAGTTATTCTCTTTTTATTATTACAGGAACCAACTGACATTTAATTTATTTTTTTTATGCATTTATAACGAAGGTATGTGATTGCTTATCATGTGATTGTTCGAATCACAAATGTTATATTTAATACCTACAAGATTCAAGCTAGTATTTTTTTCAATAGTATAGCGCAAAAAAATAACACAACACATCAACAAATTATATTGTTTAAATTTTGTATTCATTGTCTCTAGAATAAAAATAGTACGATAAAGAGCAAGGAAATGGAGGATACTTAAATAGCTCTTAAATATAAGAAGTATTTACTATTGACACTCGTATGGACATAATGCTAATAATGTTACAGTATTTGTATAATTAGCTATTCGATTGCAATTAATTTATGTAACTGACTGCTACATTAAACACACGCAATGCGTGGAAAATACACATTCAATACAATCATTAAGTAAACAAATATTTAGCCCTGTGTTATTTTTACTAATTATTTTACCTAATTTAATATATTAAATAATTATAACAAATGACTATTTGCCTTATATACCTAATAGCTGGAAAATAGTTAATAAAAAATTAACAAAATAATTAAAAAAATTTAATTTATAAATAAAAAGACCTAATTTAGGTGTAGGTTTACTTACTGTGAATTCTTAACCCGTCGACAGATCCTCAATTCTATGCAGCCAGTGCGCACTGCTTTGAAAAGGGCCAACGCTTCCACATGAGCTAATTCGTGACATGCGTGTCCGTTCACTGCCAATACCTCGTCACCTGGAAAATATTGTCCAACTTATTAAAAACTGGATTTTTTTCTGGTTTTGAAAATTATGCACCAAGTCAGGTTAAGATTAACTTTTAAATAAATATCATCAGGTTAAGAAAAATAAAGCCTATCTTGATTTCATCTTAGTGTATTGCCGATTTTCTACAGGAATTGTAATTAATTAGACAATGATAAATAACTTGACACTCGTTGCCACATTAAATAACTTTCCTGTTAGGTACGCTTCTGTTTTGTATAACTGGTTTTATAGTCATGAAGAACTACTTATAAAACATTGCAACATTGTCAGACTAATTGTATAAAAATACCAGTCCACCTTTTGATTTAAATGACATTGACTTGTCACCTCTCATTAATTTTAACTTTAATACTGTTTATTTTAAACACATTTAAATTAAAAGAATTGGATACAAAACATTATACAAAGTAAAAACTGAGCATAATTTTTACAAACAAATTCTTAGAAACTTGATCTTAAGAAATTAATCGGCTCAGGCATTGTATTTGTTTAAAAAAATCACCGGGTATGTAGCTATTCATCAAACCAACTATAACAAACATCATGCCAAATAATAGTATTTTTGTAAAAAAATAAACAATCATATCATGCACATTAACAATTCTACTAACAATGGGCCGAGTTGATGTTATGCACTTTGTTAATACTAGTATAGCGAACACAATACGTCTTCCTATTCTTATCAAATTGCATTCCTAGGGACTGGCTACGATAATCAGTCCTAATACAATGACTATAGCATAGAATTCTTTCTGCGATAATTTCATCAATTGTAGTTTTAAGGCTCACTGAATTCGAAATAAATAATAACATGCAGTAGGTTAGTCAAGAAAACATACAAACCTGCTTTTAAACGTCCATCGTCGACTGCCTGCCCTTGTGGGAGGATGCTTTTTATGAATATCCCGAGAGGCCCTCTAGGAGAGTCGCGCCCTCCCACAATGGTAAATCCGAGCGGTTTCTTTCCGGGTCCCTTCTCAAAATTTATAGTATGGTAAGTGTGTGTCGGTGCTCGCGGTTTTCTCGGAAGCGTGCAGAAGTTGGCCGCATTCTGTGTTTGTGTTTCACACTCACTGTTATGTCGTTCATTATGACGATCGGCACAGTCCGGCACATCGACATCCACAACGTCACTAGCACAACTAAGAGCAAGTTCGTCTTTATTGGCACCACCGTAACTCACAACCTGCCGGCGTAGCAGCTTGTTATTCATGCTGCTGTAACTCGCGTTCTGGCCTTTGAGGAAATGCGTGTGCGCACCCGACGCATTGTCGCTCGCCTCGTCCGCAGCTGATAGCGCGCTGCGATTACAAGCCGACTCGTCCTGCGACCGCCGTCGGTCTATTCTGACGTCATATTTATCAACACGTTTTTCCTTTCCCAATATTATTGCGTTCTCGTAATCAACAGAACTCTCCCGCATCAGAGTTTTATTTTTTTGAAATGTGCCTCGTTTCTTAACCTCAGGTTTATCACGCTGTCTACAGATTACAATGTCGATTTCAGATGATCCTGATTTGAGAGCTTCCTTTGCCTCACTCATGGTCAGATCTCGGAGTCTCCGTCCATTGACATTTACCAGTTCATCACCAATGCGTAGTGATCCTTCTCTGAAACATTAAGAGTGCAATGAAGCATTTCTTTATCTTAATACAAAAAATAAAGGTGCAATTAAATATTCTATCCTTTCTAGTCTAATTTATTTTGTCATTATCTATATAACGATACTCGTTCAGATACACTTGTACTATTTTATCGCTAGATAAAGAGAACTCTATACTGAAATATTTTTAAAATGTAAAAAAGGAAAGCTATTTTGTAATGAAGCGTCCTGAGAGTTTTTGATAATTAATAAGGCGTATAATAATATTTTAACTATGTTTGCAAAACAAGCAAAACGGGGTAAGATAAAATAAATCAGTCAACATTGATAAAAGGCAACTTATATTGGTGCTGAAAGTTTATCATTCTACAATTTAAAATAACTCAAAACTGCACTGTTAACATTATTTTTTAAAGAATATAAATAAATTTAAACTTACTTTTCAGCCAGTCCTCCAGGTACGACATGAGCCACTAAATATCCAATATGACCTTCATCAGACAGCTTTGTTTTCGCAATAAAGATACCTAATTCATCAGTGGGATTTCGTCTTATTATCCTGACAACCTTGAATTCTGATGGAACTTTATCCAATTTACCATCTTTTATTGGTTTCCTGCAAGGTGGTATGGGTGGTATACCTGTTTCTCCTAAACTTACATCCCGCTGACGCATCTTTTGTTTCTCCGTTAGTTGAAGATATTGCGGTTCGGTATCATTATTATTCTTTGGCATTCGCCGAAGGATTTCTTTGCGATCTAATGATAAGGCTCTTTGGGTATGACGTGGTTTATGTCTAGGACAATCATTTCTTTCTCTACTCATTCTGCCAGAAGCTCTAGGTTTGATATAACTTTGGTCTCCTGATACACTCCTTCCATGACAAGGTACAGGATTTACATGAGATGCTGAACTTTCACATCTTGAAGACAGTCTATCACTCTCAAATATTGACGATGCCGCAGACTCATTGACTAGAATACCTGAATCCGCATCTTCACAGTCTTGTAATAAAACGTTCTCGTCATCACATGACACTTGGTAGACATCGTCGTGAAATACAGAACTCTGGCCTTTTTGAAATTCTTCCAAACCTGGTAAAGCTCCGTAAGAAAAACTTCGTAGTTTTGCCTTAACACCACCCCTTTTCTTTCGACTTTTATTAATGCTAGCTGTTTTTAATATATTATCGCTGCTACCCTTAATATCCTCATCATTATCACCATTTTGTTTATACAGTTTTGAAAGAAATTTGTTAGAAGACTTCAAATATCTGTCAGACATAGCTCTTAATTTAGCAGAAAGACAGGAACTTGGCCCAATGGTATCTTTTTCATCTTTGATCTTAAATTTATCAGTCTTTTTTTGAGCTTTCAATACAATTGGTACATTATGGGAATCGTAATCATCATTAAAAATTTGATCGCTTGACTTAGAAAGTTTTGTACCAGATTTAGGTATCCCATAATAACGATCACATTCAGACCCAGAGCTGTAGCATCTGGTGCCTCTATTTGTAAATGATTTTCCTTCTCTCCAATTTGATTCTATCGGACTGGTTAAACTTTTTGCAAAAAACACATCGTCATCGTAATTTGGCATTTTAACCCAAGGATTTTTATTTTCGAATTCTAGGTGGTTTTCAGGGTAATTAATACCAAATCGGCACTGACCTTCCTCTGCGTGACCAAATCCACTGCAATCACTTCCAGAGGTGGAAGCGGCATCGTCTCCATGCCTCAAAGGTCCGCTAGATTTAAAACAAGATAGCTTGGTATTTTTTACTTTATCGAGCAGTGGATTGCGCTTTTCTCGATAAACCATGTACTCTTTCTCTAAAGAGCCTCCGCGGTTTTTGCAACTAGCGTTATAACTTTCCTGTGGTGAGGTCAGACCGTTGTGTAGTGATATGCGACTGTTGACTGGGGTTTCACCGCTTCGAGTTTCTTGTGGCGATTTTTCGACGATTATTATCTGATCGCTGAGATTGTAGAAATTAGTTTCCACCGAGCTGCCGCTACTTTTTCTTTGGGCGTAGCGAACTGGGGACATATCTGCAAGGAAATGGTTTAAAAATGTATTTTAAATTTGCAGTTTAATACTTATTTACATAAAAAAAAAATTGCCGCTAAATGATCATGAAATTTGGTAAGTATAATTATGTGTACACAGGCTAAACACGTCTTTGCCAATAGTTACAAGACTATTTAGTTCTGTTGTTAAGCTAGATATATTATATGAATAAATAAAATAATAAAAATGTTTTTATTCACTCCACAGTCCAAATTGATGTAGACGAGAAAGTAATTACTAAATAATTAAATTGTCTTTTAATGCAAGAAAAGTAACAAATTTTTTTAGCGTGCTATGGAACTATTACAGCATTTTTATCCTTATAGGTTGCAAATATTAAATACTTGCCTATTCAAATATGAGACCCATATAAGTATACATTTTAACATGATGTCTTGCTTGCGTGCCATTGCAAAAAATTATTTAATATTCGCGACATGCCGCATGGCAAGAATTAAGTGAGTGATTTTTCTGTTTATGCCTATTGAATATGTTTCTATATTCACACAATAAAATATGTTTCATACTATATTTATAATCACGTCTATATTTCTGGCGAGGTAGACAAAGACAACAGTCCAAGTGCAAGCCATCAGATTGTGGAATTCTCTTCCTGAATCTATTCGGAAGGCGCCTAATAGATTTGTATTCAGGGAGCAAGTCCATGATCTTCTTTTTGACCAGTAGATTTCCTTAAACTTTACACAATCATCCAATGTATGTAGTATATGTATGTTTATTTTATATGGAGTATATATATATATATAGTCATACTTATGTTTGTAATATATTATATGCAAGTGTATTAAGTAACCTATTATTATTTATATTTATATAATTTTTTTTTACCGTTATCGCACTACCCGTACTTCCATCTCAGTTTGGTCCAAAGGTTCGACTGGCAGAGAATGCCTTGTGGCATTAAGTCCACCTGTTGTACATTTTACGTGCATGAAGTTTAAATAAAATAAAAAAAAAAACAGTCTTGAAAAGACTGAAAGACCACGTTCAGCTGTATGTCTTTATGATTGAATTGAGATTTAAATAGTAACAAATTGCTAACCTACAAGAAGAATCCCAAGTTTATAAGCCTTTCCATAATAGGTATCTTTATTGTTTTTATGAATGACCAATTCTAATTTTATACAATGTTCAATGAGATTTAAAAAAATAATACTTATGTACTTATCGTAAATTTATATGAATTCAGCATTCAATTAGATAGTTGTAAAAGATCACAATTTCTTTTTTATAATTGTTCATTGGCTACACAGGCATTTTTGTTTTTAGATACACTGTTCAGTTTCTGTGAGTTAGTCACAGAGAATTTACAATTTAAGTTACAGGAATAAATACATTTATTGATGAATTATTACAAAATCTGGCCTATTATATATAATTTTTAAATTTACTAAGTGCCTGATAGTCAGCAAATTGAGATTTGATTAAATACTTTTAAAGGTGTGAAAATAAACCTATAAATTGTTTGTGTATATGTGTTAGAAACCAATATATGTGTTATTCAGATTTTAAGGTAGGAACAAATTAATTAGTCAAGAGAAATGTGCGTGCACAGAGACATTACCATACAGAAACTTCGTGAGTGAAATGCATATGGAAATGGTAAACATTCGCTCAATTCATTTTTGTTCGTGACAGATAATAACGACTATCGTGTTTTTTTTACGGCAAAGTTATAAAAGGTTTCAGATTTGTGTTTATTATAGTCTCTCATAATTATATTAAGAGCTTAAGTTACGAAAGTTAAACTTATATAGTAGATACTAAATACTAACGATAAGGATAGACATTATTGCTTTAAAAAAATAATAGGCGCAATGCTTTCCTTGTCAATGTTCGTTAATTAAGATAGTTACTATATGTTTGCTATTTTCTAAGGCTTGATTGGTAGATAATTAGCATTTAGTTCGCTTATTGTAATTTTAAGGCTCAATAAAGTTTAAAAATAAATGAATAAAATCATCCTAAGCTACCTTCCCTTATAATTGTTGAACGGATGATCTCGCAATCACTTTTTTTCACTTACGTGTAACTTGTAATTTTCGTTCCTCTATTATAGGGCCAACCCTTAGAAAGTGACATAAAATTGATTTATTTTGGTGGAAATAATATAACATATTTATATTAATAATAATGTAACATAAAAAAATTTTTTGTGTTATTTCCAATAATATAAATCGCAAACTTACGTCACCATAATAATCTTTAGCTTTCTTTAGTAGTAGGTACAGCTACCTCTATCAGTAAAATTTTCAGTCGTTGAACTTTATTTTAGCTCAGTTAGGTATTTAGTCGGTAGAAGCATTTAATTATAGCAAATTATTATTCAAGGTGTCACAAGGACAGGTTACGAGAAATAAATCAAAGCAAACCTCTTTGGTGGCTCAAGGTAAGCTTGACTTGCTTTCTCATTCAAATACATTACCTACGTAAATACTCCTGAGCATCGCATGACACTGCGCAAAATAAACTTAATGAATTGAGTGTGCAGATTTAATGGGATTTAAAATACTATGCTATTTGGCTAGTTTTACGTAGTTTATGAATTTCATTTATTCAATTTTATATTTTCTAAGAAATTTAGTTTTCAAGACCGTTTAAATTAATTCCTTATATAAACAGTAGGTCGTGCTGTAGTCGAAGGGAACAAAGGCCTATCCTATTCTGAATGTAATACTATGAACTAAGTCTTTGAATTTTATGGTATTCTATAGAAATTATACTATTTTAATTAGAAAAGTATAGCTTTTGATATATGTATGTATATTTCATATGTGGTTAGATTTAGCTTAGATTTATTTAGTATTTACGACCAGCAGTTAGGAACTTTAGAAGTGGTGAATCTGGTTATTGTGACGTGACGTTGCAAGTTGACAACTGTGACACAATCATCGAACGTTTTATTTACTCATGCATCTCAATTTTGAGATTTCTAGGCTAGCTTTACATCTGCGCCGAAAATTGCATACGGTAAGCTCAGGAGATAGCTGTGCCTTGATAAATAAATGAGAGATGGCCCAAGTAGGTATCTCATATACCTTGTGTACGATGCAAAATGAAATCACACATACACATCATTCCTATTGTTTCAAGTAGAAGAAATGCATGAGGCATTTCTTTTGTCTTAAATGTATTGTTCCGATTTTATTTATTCTATTGATGTTCATAGTATACTACTGCGTAGATTAGCTCACCAATGCGAGACGGGCGTGTGGAGCGTGGTTCGGTTTCTGGCGACACCGCTAGCAGCCGCGGCGGCTCACCTTTCTTGAACCACCGCATCCTCTGCTCACACCATCGTCAACCTTCCTGAAACAAACAAGATTGAATGTTGTTATATCGTCATAATTAACATACATATGTATATCAACCCTATTTTGTTCAGGTGTAGGCAGAGACTGTGAATTTCCACTTGATACAACCAAGACGGTTGTAAACAATGTCGATTTCCAGGATTTCTTGAACATGACAGCCGAGAGCCGTCACTACTATTAGTATTTTTAACATGGGTTTATGGGTTTAATATACTAATCCTAGCTTCCTTCTTTCAACTAAAACCAATAGTTTCTTCATACTAGCAAAAGATGGCAAGGAGAAAAATTACATTTTACTCGTAATGATACGCTCGCCACCCGCAGTAAGTTAACGTCCCGTACTTAAAACAGATTTATAGAATGAGTTGAGGGTGAACAAGGTGTTAGCAATTCGTACTTTTAGTACAAGGACAAACATACTCCTGACAGGTTTCTTAACCAGTCAGTCTCCTTATGCGATCCGTATGTGTACTATTTGTAATGCAATTTCTTCATATAACCTGTCTGTCGCCGGTATTGCCCAAGCCTTGCCATTATTGATTATATTACGAATAATTTTAAGAAGTAAAAAATTTGTGATGATTGTAACTTGAAAAAAAATTACATTTGATCTCGTTAACCTTTTTTGATTGCAATAAATTGTGAAGTGAAAATATGAAAGTAGCCTCTGCCTTCTCCTCCGGGAAAAAGTCGTGTTTTTATGTACTCTATGTAAGTTAAATATAGGTTTGTTGTTCACAAAATAAGCATTGAGGTCCTGTACAAATAAAGTTTTTTTTAAACTTACCTACTTAAGACAAATAACACATTTACACCTTACAAATATCAAAAAGATTGAAAATTAAAATCATTAATGCTAAATATATATATATATACATAATCATACAAAAGAAACCAGAAAATATTTCGGTTAATAAAGAAATTGCAATTTCATCAGTACAATAAATTTCAAGAACATTCGTTTCTCAAGAAATATCAGTTTCCAGAGAAAAAAATATTACATCATTATCTGCACAATGGTATTGTGAAGCAAGTCACAACAACGTCACTAATTTGTTAAAACTTCACGACTAGACATCCGTCATTGATATCGATAGAATCGAAACCCATTCGATTACGATCACGTAACAATATCTAACCTTGTCTTGGTTTGGACGGAATGGCATAATCAATTTCAATGCTTTCGTTTTGAAGTAACTGCACAAGAAAGAACGTTTTTGTTTTATGATATCGAAGATAATACAAGTAAGTCTATCTATGAATAAACAGAATTGGCGGTTGAATTGTAAATCTTTTCTTCAAAACTTCTATAATATTATAAAATTATAACGATAGTTTCCTGCCCGTTAATAATTCTGCACAAGCAATTTGTTTATAAAATATTTATCTTCATAAATAAGATTAAATATTTTTTAAATTGCTTTAAGTCATATATTAATGTTCTAAAACTTATAGTTTAAGTTTAAGCTTTAGTTTGAACTTAAAATTTTAAATCAAAGCATCTGAAACTTAATCAAAATTAATGCAAACATCTAGTTCTGTAAATAATTGGTTGTAAATCATTCATAAACAATCAATAACCGAAAGCGTTACTAAAGGATTTATGCTTCGGCCTTTCCGCAAATAAATTAGTTGTGTTGTTAGTGATAAGGATTATAGGTTATAGTAATGTTTAATTGACTAGCATATAATTAGTTATAAGTTAAGCTAATCAGGTTTCCTGCAAGGTTACGAAGATCAGACGGTTGTCGCTTTGTGTATAAATCTAGAAGTAAACCTAGTAAGTAGATTGCTGTTTAATTAAAATCGTAATGTTCTGTGTTAAACATTTTTTGTGATTTTGTCATTGACTGTACCTACTGCTCGCATGTCTGCACCATTTTTGTTATTACCTACAGATTTTTTTCCGCTTCAACCTTGTTCTCGAAAACGTGCTTGTTCAAAAAATTATATTCTTTTATGTAGTTGACCTCATAGGTTGAAAAAACTTAATTTGTTCTATGAAACGCATATACCCAAGAGCAGATTAATAATATTTTAATTACCGCAGTAAGTCCTTTAAAAGCATTTCCTTATAGAAAACCTGCTATTGAGGTAATCCTTGTGTTTTCCGGAAGTTTCAACTAGTGAATATAAAATAGACATAAAGTACATATTTCTTTTTTTAATTTGAATAAGTCCTAGAGTATCGATTTAATTATATATAAGAACGCCTAAGAAAAAAAAAACATAAATCCAAAATGTTGTGGAAGATTCTTACTAAGGTTCAATTAAAATTATTTGAGCTTAAGATAATACTGCATTGAGATGAAAGACAAATACATATAATGATTTATGCCATACAAAGCGAGAACTGCTTCACAATTTCAGACATAATTATAAAGAAGTTCAAGTGAATCATTCAAGTGAATTCCAACTCGCTCTAATAGTTAAAGAACAATGGGCCCGCTCAAACCTACCCATCACTTTTATTGATGGTGGAGCAGGAAACCACATGATTCCGACTTTCCCATCTAACTCTGTAACAGAATTACGCAAGAGTCGTATTCTATAAATACCAACACGATAAAGCTACCCGTAGCAGGGAAAGAGCTATAAAGATTTATTAACTTGGACTCAACATAGTGGCTATTGATACACTTCTGATATCCGATAAACGAAAAAGGAAAAATTTGCAATGGGCATGATTTTGATCAGTATCATACATTTTTTTGAATACAATTTGGGTTGTTGAATTGAATTTATTTACAAAACCTTTCATACGTTATTTACATTATACTTAAAATTGACATGCGTTTTAACAAAACCATAAGTGATGAAGGTTTTTATGGGAGTTGAAATGAGTCATAGCATGACAGCACGAAATGACGATCTTGGTTTGTATGACACGGTCTATGATATTTTGTAAGTACTAGAGTAAAGTTTACAACATTTGTGCTATGTGTGAGTCAGGTTGTCATCTCACTAGAGTATGGTAAGAACAGGTTCAAGACTCTTGATTATTGACATAAAATAAGTTTAAATTACATTTTTCATTTTATTAGCCGATCAGATTTTCACTAATTGTAGCAAATAGTTCAAAATTTTCCACTGATTTATATCTTTTTTTATTGCCTGTTTTATCGTTTGGTTTTATTTAAGGCCCCTTTTTCTAATTACTAAAATCATTTGCTGGTATCAAGAAAAAAAAAGAGTCAATGTGAGGATGGAATTAAATTGGATACAATTAAATAATTTGTTAATATCTCGATCATTATCAAAGGTCTCACCGCCTTATAATCTTATTCCGAGGTGGTATTTATAATCAATTTGGTTTGCATTAAAAATACTTACATTTCAAGATTATGCCATGTTCCAGTTCATAGTTGTAAAGTCAATATTTTATAAAGTTTATTTTGTTGCAAATACTTTGTATGACATTTATTGTCCATCGCTTTATTATATGGCATATTGTAAACGTGAGTTTATGGTTATTAGCAATGGTCATGATAGGTGCGTAGGTACCTATGTTGGAGGTCTGGTCTGGACTGAATGACGTCACATGATAGAATGACAAAATGCTCCCTCGATATAAAGTATTTGTCCATTCCATATTTTTAAAGAAAATGTTTTAAACATACTCTGGATGAGATCATAAGTGCAGAATAAATTGTGCGTAAGTAAGATATGGTGAAAAGAATTGTAGGTAAGAATTACCTTGGATTAAGAAAGAACGTAAAGGACTTAACGATAAAGATTATATTTAACATCTTTATAAACTAAGGAATATCAGTAAAATCCATTTGTTTGGGTAATATTATTTAAGGTTGAGACTCGTTCATAGATAGAAAGCCGAAATTCTGACTAAGTCTTTTGTCCATACCGTAAAGGTTGAATGTACCTATGTTGTAATAAAGAATGTAGTCTATCAACTTCACATCGTCCGAGCTAACGAGCCTACGAATGAAGCAGCGTCAAATTACGGTGTGTATTTTTGACACCAGATTTATTTTAGGTCACTAACAGTAATTGAAGCAAGAATATTAATTTTTAACTACAAAATTTACAAATAATTATTACGGAGGTTGTGAAATAACAAATAATGTAAGTACGTAAGAATGTAAACGTATGTAAGAAAAGTAAGAATTGCTTATGCAGATTTATTATGGTAATTAGGGAAGCGATAGCTTTGATTTTTAGGAAAGCCTTAAACAAAATTTCATGCGGTTATAATCTGGTTTTATTTCATTATGTGAACAAAAGCATCTGGTTTTGTAGGTATCTATTATGTATGACTAAGTATAAATGCAGCTGCCTTATTTTACCAAAAATAGAAAATTTTACGAATAATATCACTTAATAAGTAACTCTCTATACGTTCTTCATCTACCTTGTTTTCTTTTTCTGTCTCTAGATAATTATTCCCTACATTCTCAGTATAGCTGTTGTCTTCTGTTCTTCTATTTGGCTCCCTACCAACAATCCAATTTGTAAAACAATTCCTTCAGACTATCTTTCTCATATTCCATTACGTGCAAGATAAATAGTTATCTGCCAAACGAATTTGCCCATTTCATGTTTATGTATGTCCCTTTTGTTTCGAGGTTTATCACATACGAAATATTTTCATGTATTGTAATAAGCCATAGTACGTCTGACATGGACAATTTGGCGATGAGCCCAGATATTAATCGTATAATACATCTTGTCTGTGACTTTGGAAGTATGTAGATATGTTTGAATTAATACGAGTTAGATAACATACTGCCACGGCCAGCAATCGTTTATTTGCAGGAACCAGGAATAAAGTAGAAACCAGAGAAGAATTGAAAAGTCTCGCCTTTTACTAAATTTAGATTTGGTATATGCAAACCAACTAATTCCCAAAGTGTTAATTTGTCCAATTAATATCCACATGCTCAACTTAACAGATAATAAAGATAACAGTAATTACGTGTAATTGCTATTCAGCTTTGAATCCGTGAGTTCAAGAGAAAATGCTATAGTTGGCGTCATCACGTACTGATCAATATTGCGGGCGCGACCGCCGAGCGTGTATCAGAATAGGGACGCGACGAAAATGCGGAATACGGATGTATGGAGTACGTGTACTAATCACAATGCACTCGATTTTTAGATTTCCTATCGAATCATAGATTCAGGAAAGTAGAAATGTCATTGTAACGATACTTGTTGCACTTGTAACAGGGGTAAGCTTGTTTTTACTTATCTTGGAAAAACACTTGTGCTGACTATCACTGCCCAGGGGTCGAAATTTAAATTATTTTTTTTAGTTTATTATTAAGAATGGTGTTATCATTTTTGGGTCATAAGACGCTTGGGCGAAATTCAATTCTGAAATTATGGTATAACCAAACATAAAGTCATTTACCGTTATTGTTTGCAACTTTGCATTTGAACTTAGAGGTCTTGTCACAAATGCGGATGGAAATTGAACTGACAAACAATAGGTAGACGTAAAAAAGACGAACATGTTTTCTCTGGAAAGCGGTTTGCGTAATGTGTCAACAATCGTTACTTCAATAAGATATAACCTGGTCGGGTGATCCGTTACTTCTAGAATAATTTTAGGTCGCTTTGAAAACATTGGGCTTCAGTTGAATATTTCTAATTAAGACGTCTTGACTCTTCAAGCCATGATACCAAGACATTATATAAATCTTAAAATCGTACTATATCCCAGTGATACCTATTAAGGTTTGGGAGTAACTACAAAGTTTTCCAGTGTCAATTTCCTGTAGTTTTTTTTTATTTTTTAAGTACATAAAATCATACCCAAACTCATTAAAACAATTATGATTAAACATAATTACAATACAATGGAAGTGACAATTGTAGTAATTGTAAATGACATGACAGATTACTTAAAAATTTGATATTTGCGTAGGCACCAAATGACATGATATTTTTGTATCTAATTAAAAGTTTTCAAAACATTACTTTGTAATTGTGAAATTTGTGTGAATTAATTAAAAGTAAATAAAAATAACTGGTCTTAAATTTAAAATTCATTAGTACCTACCTGTAGTTTATATTATAGTGATGTCATTTATAATTAGAAGACAATTAGTGATCATCCGGATTAGAAACGTGAGTCAGGTAAGGTCAGCATCGTCTTACTGTGGCTAAGATTAGCTGTGACGCATCGTGTAACCTAAGTACACATGTTTTAGGTGTGATGTACGGTCCGAATGATAATAGAAAATTAGGTATATTATATAATTCACTTCAGTTTTAAAATATACTTAATTTTATGATTTTGATTTTTTTTTGATGCTTTTATGTAAAAATAAAGTTACCCTATAAGTAAGTTTATTATACTTAGGTCTGGATAATAATCCAGATCTATAATAATCTTATATTGTTCTTACTTAGTAGTATAATAGCTTAATCAATACTTCATCGTTGCTGTATTGCAAGCGTAATAAAAATTTCTTGGGTTTATGTCAGTTAATTTGTGTTTGCATCAATTGGACCTCAACGCCAAGTTACGTGCTTTATGGACCATTGAGTCTTAGTCATTCCTAATATATTTATTTATTAATATTTTTATGTAAGTACATCAAGGAAAAAAATACAACATTAACTTAGAAAAGTATAATAACTTTTATTTCTTCAAAGTTTAAAAGTAATAAATGATGTAAAGATGCAATTCTAATAATATATTATTACTGGCCATTTCTAGTTTCGTTTTGTTCATGGGGTATCTGTTATAGAAGTCAAATGAAGTGTCTTAATTATTTCGGTGTCTGTCTATTACAAACAAATAAACAAACTCTCTTCCACCATTAAGTAAAAAAAATATATGTAATGTTAAAAACTATCTAACATTTACTTAAAATGATAACCTTAAAAGATTTTCCAAAGAAAAGTGTAATCAGCTTCTAAAAGTACCGGGTGTAGGTTTATAAATGGCGGTGTATATTTTTCAATAGAGTCCAACGGAAGCCTCCAAAGCCCCTGGCTTTAAGCTGAACGCTTTCAAGCGGAACGGTTTTTCTCGCTTCCTTTGCCAACACCGGACGCACATTGTAATACGAAATGTAAAATGCATTGAACCACTCAATAAAAATCATAAAACCTTTGTTGCTCTCATTTTGAATTTATTTTACACAGTATTTATTATTGTTTTATTTTTTATTGTTGTTTTTCACTACTCATTCCTCTTGTTGTTCGCCTTGCGGTTTTTTAATTCATTTTGATTTTTGTCATTCTTACCATGATGGTACAGAATTTTACCCAAAACAAGTTAATGAAGGTAAAAATAATTTTCACTTAATCAATAATCCTAACAGGTGATCATAGGAGGACACTGGGCTCCCCAAGCACGCAACTAAGAACAAGACGATACAGTTAATGAAAAAATATCTATAGGTATATAGTACTCAAAAGGCGTCATAAATACCTAACAATAATGGATCAAAGCTCGCAACAATAACTCGGAGTAAAATTTAGTTTTCCCAAGTGTGAAAAAAAATGATATAGCGCACCCTTAAGGCATACATTCTGAAATGTTACCTAATCTGTATAATTTTTATTCAAGTTTTATTACACTTTTGGGAGACTAAGGGCAGTTTTCGTTGACCTTTTCCTTCTCGCAAGCTTTTAGCTTTATGATTACTTTTTGGTTCTCTTTGAAAGCTTGCGTAATGGCCTTTGTCATTGAAAAAGATAAGACGAGAAAATTTAATTACGTTTCGCCTGTCTTTTGAACGGACAGTCTTATTCATTATACACAAAAGTTTCCCGTCGTGAGAAAGACTTAACTCAGATTCTACATAAACTTAATGAGAATTTTCTCTAAAAATTGTATTCAAACCCTTTGGTAATAAGAAATACATTAGTGTAGTCTTTACGGACCTTTGAATGCTGATGCTTATTTATGATAATAAGTTACAATTCAGTTCTATAACGGTTGCACAAGTGTATCTACATTATTGAATATTCATTATTGTGTCTCTCTGTTAAGGAAATAAGACTTAGAGCCTAAGAAATGTCGTTTTGAACAAAAACATGAAATATTCACAAGGTTCTTTGTCCACAAATTGTGAAACTTGACGGCAAACATAAGATTTACAAGACAAAAGTACTTTTAATGTCTTGGTATTTTCCTTAATATGAATGCCTGCATTTACATACGTTATATTATCGACAGAAATAATAACAAAAAGTCACAGCTTTTGATTTACGATTATAATAAAATAGAAATGTTATCACGTGTGATGTGTACTAGCAGAGATATTTTACTTAAATAATTAAAAACAATATATATATAATTCATTCTCTAAGCGAATATGCAAAGAAGAAGGCAATATGATGAGGTTTCAACTTCAAAGGGTATAATTTTGTCGTTAAAGGATTATAACAGTCATACATAAGTGCATACAGTATTAATTTGCATTAATTTAACGACGAAAATACTTCAATACTGGTTTCGGCTACCAGTGTTATTAATTGGGACAGTGTGATAAATGCAATTTGCCATAAAGAAATACGCAAATGTTGCGTATTTTAGTACCTTGTGTAATTACGAATTGATTCTCATAATAAATATTTTTTAATATTTGTAATTGAAATATCTAAAAATTCTTATTATTTTCTTCAGATCATCTATAGTCATATATTTTTGTATATGGTTACAACTTAAAGTGGCGAAGATTGTAAAGAATATTGAGAGGGTTTAACTTTGACAAAGGAAAATGGGGTTTAAAATAAATTTATCAATGATGTGTAAATAGGTTCTATGTAAATGTTTTGTAACTAATAAATTTTTACATCACCAAGCAAATGGAACTAATAGGGAATGAATGAACACCGAGCAAAGTTCACTGCACCTCATTCAGATAGCTGCTAGGGTTATGCATTGGCTAACCCTAGTCATCCCTGTAAATTTTGTACTTACATAACAAATTTACATATTCGTCCAGAAATTCGACACATCGTAAGCAGAGACTATGAATATTAAGCAAGATGAATGCGCATAATCTTCGCTGTTATGAAATATGACATACCATACAATGTTATCACGACTTTTTGGTCAGAGAGGGTAGGCAGGGTAGTTGGTATCCTACAACAATGAAGCATAAAAATATTTTTAATATTGTGTATAGCTAAAAGTAATATTTATTTATATACATAATATTAAACTTTTGTGGCAACTTGCATAATATTTATAGATATTACCTATGTTATACCTACATTATATACCTACATATGTAGGTACATTTTTAGAAAATTCCCACAAAATTATTTTTAGTTACAACAACGCGAAGCAACAACGTATCTAAAGAGAGAACAAAACTAGTTTTTTTATTTTTACGAAACATTCGTTGTATTGTTATCATCAGACAACAAACGATAACAAATCAAACGTGCACAAGTGAGCCGAGAACATGATCATCAACAAACATTATCATTACTTAGGTATCTATTTCGTAATTCGATATACTTTAGTTCACTTTCTCGATGCATGAGAGATCAATCTAAGGTGATTGGACACGAATGCTGTTCCTGTAACGGTTGGGTTGCACAAATATGAGTCTCGGGTTTTAACCTCTGACGAAGATGTGTTTAATGTCCTTCTGTAATAAAACTCAAAACGCTCTCAAACTCTGTGAAAAAAACCACTAACCTATCGTTAAATTCTCTTGATAAAATATCTTGGTAAGTAAGAGGACACTGGGCTAACTAAGAATGATACAAGGCATCTACGATAAAAGAACTTAAGAAATTAATGTCGTACACTAAATAGTGCTTTTGTTGTTTAGTCATCTCATACGATATTCACAAGAAGAGAGTTGTTCTCTAACTCCAATGCAAACCTTACGAAAATCTTTTTGGTCTATTCGTTCCAACTTAACCAACAAAATTAATAATTAATCGGTTTTACAATATTTAATAAATCGAAAAATTTACTAAACATAATAAACGTTTAGGTATTAAATGAAATGCTTTGTTCTCAATATCAATAGATTTAGTACACAAGCTATTGTTAATGGATGTCGCTGAATGTTGTGTTCCGTCTCAAGACTAACCATGACATATCGCAGTGAAAGTGGCGTGATCTTCGGATTAAATGGAGAAATGGACATTTTATATCGATACTTACAAGTTGTTTCGTAATTTTCTTAGTTTTCTAGACAGGATACTATCATGTAATCATGATTATTACTCGTCATTACACCAATGACGAGAGTATATGTGTATGATAGAGGAATAGATTCCCTATGCAAGTATTGTTCTTAGGAATTGCTTTGGCTGAGTAAAAACCATGTTTGTGGCCTGGTCTGGCATGGCCAGGCCATTATTATCCAAATAAACTCTGATTATATTAAAGTTATAATTTAAGCAACGATAGTCCAGTTAAAGTTATGACATATAGGTATCAGGAAAATCAAAATAATTAATTATCAAAACCATAAACAGCAACAAATTTGTTTACAAATATCAACATTTACAATTACCTACCACTCCGAGTAAAAGGCGTGATTTTATGTATGTATGTATGGTATCAACATTATTTAACTTGAATGAAATTCAGTACAATTCCAAGAAATTTAAAAGTAGGAAGTATTCAAATAAGGTATATTTCGAAATTCAATTCGTCACAGATATTTCGAATAATTTTATGCATATTTTATTAATTAATTACAAGGAAGTTGATAACTACATAGTTACCTAATAGGAGTTGAATAATTCGCACAAAACTTATGTGAAAAGTAACATCAATAACATAACAACAACATATTAATGATTCTAATAATAACAAAATATTTGACACTTCTACGTGTAAATTACCTAATTATAATTGTTACATAAATCCATTTTATTTTCCTTCATGTTTTGAGGATGTGATCCAGTAAAAGGATATAAATATACTTCATAGATTTTCTTATGATAATATTGGTTAAGTGGAAAAATTACTTTAGGCTATGATTAAAACTCCTACAATAGTTTAGGTAAGCAGACCAGTTTAAAACTTAATAATAAGCTGTCCTTAAAAAAGTTTAATGTTGTAAGATTACAACTTTTACTCACGAAATAATCCTGCGTTCTTCAAATAAGTTAACTCTTGCTACTCCTTTTTACCGTACAGGTTTTGATTCCAATTATTTCGCCGTTATGGCTGTTAGACTCTGGAATTCGCTTCCCGAGTCTAGTTTCAGATTTGATATCAATAAGCTTTTTCACTCATTCCGGTTATCGCTACACTTATTTATTTATATATGTTTTTTAAAATCATTTTATTTTGTGTATGTATAATAACTATATTTAAATTCAGTTTGACCCCACATTTTGACCCCAAACCTAACAGTTGACTGGTAGATAATGTTTCTAGCATTAAGTCCGCCAATTGTGTTATACATTTGTAAGTTTAAATAAATAAATAAACTTTCGACAAAACAGATTCAAGGAACGAAGATAATATACCTGGACAATCTGGACTTCCCTGTCATAAAATATGAACTTGGAAGACAGACAAAACATTTTATTGCAACAAGAAAAATACAATCCTTAGAATACCAGGTAGTACTTACAAAGGCGGGCTTGTTGCTAAAGCAATATCAATAAAATAATTTCGTAAAGGGTCTGCTATCTTACTGACGCTTAGGGGTGATTTCAGAACTGCGAGTTCTTAGACTGTCTGCCAAAACCAAACTATCTTTAAAATAGTCAAAAGAACTAAACAAGCGAATATAAAGTAAATAATGACACGCTTGTCATGCAAGGTTGGAGTTATTAGCACTTTTTCACAGTCACACGGTAAGATGATCATTACGACTAACATTAGCGATACTGACGGTACGGAGTTGACAATTTCCTTGACAAATATCTGGTTTTGTGAGATATGGTTGAATAAGGAAACTACATTATGATGAAGGAAATATTTTATAGATATATTAGTCAGTACAACTGAGAAGATGTGTATTATATTTATATACATATATGACTTATCGCTAAAGTTATCTATGATTTGGTAATATATACAAGTAGTCTGTTTGCTACCTTATCGGCGTTCAGAAGCACTAAAACACCATGTATTCTTAAAGACTGTCAAAAAATATACAAACAAATATGAAGTGACTTATGTCATGCAAGGTTAGTTAGGTATTAGTATTTTTTAACAGCCACATGGCAAGATCGTCATTACGACAATACTAAGGCAATATGTGAGCGATAATGGCCAGTCTGTTGTTGACAATTTCCAAGACAAATCTTGGGTTTCGTGAGATATGGTTGAATAAGACAATAAGGAAGGAAACCGGTTAATGTGTTTAGGAAACAGTGCAACTGAGAAGATGTTCATTAACTATGATAGATATTGTGATCACCTAACTTTTCATGATCATTCGAGGCGTTTTTCTTGACTGAATGTTCTACCAAATATTGTAAATTATCAATATCATGTAGTTTTTTTGAAATACCATATACCTACGAGTTTTGCTCGTGTACGGCTATCATAAATTGATACATTCCATCTTACTTGCAATAACCGACGATACAAAAATACCTAGTAGGTACTTACTTTATCTTTATCGGAAGTATGAGGCTAAATGAAAAGGACGCATTCTTAAATCGTGAATCAACAAGATATTGCAGAAATAAAATTTGTCATCTCATTAATAAAATATTTTTTTATTACGAATATAAATAACTAATGGGTATTTTATTAAGAAGTTATTTTTTTTAGTAAAGAAACTTATAATTTTGTATAAAATTTGAACCTACATAATTTTGATAAAGGTAATAACAAATTCATTATAACGCTGTTATAATTCAGGTGATTAAGACTAGATAAATAGCTACATGTATTTTTCTTTTACTCAAAAATTATAAATTATATTAAGAAAATTATCCATGATGAATGTGGATCATTCGATTAAATAAGTCAGTAGTGTTAAACCAAAGACGTGCATTAGAACATTATGATTATACTATGAATCATTGTAAAGAATGCTTTGATGCATTCTGACCTTGCTCTTCAGGTCATATTCTGAATGCGGGTAAAGGTAGCTATTAGACAACATATTTTTAGTTTTCTTTATAGCATCATAAAAATCATTTCGTCAACATGCGTAAGAGAAATTTAACAGAATTCAGTAACAACGTTTATTTGAATAATAATATCATACTTTATTTATGTTTACATACATTTCTTCTTGCACTGACTGACCGTTGGCTCTGTCTACCCCGCAAGGGATATAAATGTGGCTATATATATGTATGAAAATAAATAAAGAGAAAAACATTTATTGAATCTTAAACTTGTATTAACATACCTTATAAAAACAAATTAGCTACAATTAGGTGGTAAGCACTGCACTTAACTGCAAAACCACGTTATCACTATTGACAAAATTTTTATTCACTTTTCATTTATGTATCGTATCGCGATATAATTTTATTGAGGAACGACTTGTAGCGTTCGCATCAGCGGAAACTCAGCGTCGAACTAAAGTTATTCGGTCTACCGTCGGCGGCCTCAGGTAAGTACTACACTGGTTGTCAGAGAGATACTATCAACTTGCATAATATCCATCGCTGTCCCTTTTTAGGTACCGCTTCTTTTACCTGTATTATTACCCAGTAATGTATTGTGTTGTTAGAAATATTGACGAAAAAGTATCATTTTGAGATACGACGTCTGGCGGGGTTTCTCACACGTGAACAATTTCAAGAATAAGATTATGATATCCGGGTAAACTGGAATATGTAAATGATCTTCGTAGCACCCCAAGTGATTTACGAGTTTACGAGACAATTTTGTATCTAGGTATTTATTTGATTTTCCAAGAAAGGTTAAGAAATAAAAAAAAGCACTTTCTGCTTTTTTGCTAGTTATGGATCCTACAAACATACATATTTAATATATATGTATGTTTGTATTATTATCACGTCTTCATATCTTAAATGGAAGCAGAGCCAATAGTCTCGAAAAGTCTAAAAGTCTCGCCTCCCTTTTTGAAGTTCATTTAAAAAGCCTTGATCTGCTAGATGGCTTGATGGTGGAATTGAGATTTAGATAATGACAGGTTTCTGTAATATATCAGCTGTCATGAGACTGTTTTGTTCCAAAATAAAAAACGAAGTGACTCGTTTATTGGTTGTGTACTTGGATTGATACTTCCGAACTATTGGTTACATCACACCATATTTTTTTACTTGGAAATGTGTGCATAGTCTATGTCATCGTCAATTTGTCGAAGATATTTCATGTGACAAGCATTTTATGGAGTTTGTTTACTTTAAACAATCCATATTGAGACAGCAAGAACACCAATGCACCAAGTAATGTAACACATTGTGCTAATTCATCAGAATATAGTCATGTTTAACACTAAGCTCAAAGAAGAAAATGCCATCCAATTGAAAACTTTGCGACGTTGTATTAAGAACTAATTTAAACAAAATGCGAGATTGCCACTTTCGTGAGAAAAAATACTGGACATTGAACATTTAAAAATTGACAAACAGCGCCATTACACTTTTATTGTACTTTGCAATTTAATTACAGGTTTTTTGGAGCAAGTATGTAAGTTTTACTGTTATATTTAGTGAAATCTGTTCTCTTTAATTATTTTATTAAAATTGGTGCTTGGAGAAAAACCGTGATCCAAGTTAAACGTAAGTGTACTAAGCAGAGAGAAAATCATATTCTCTTGAAGTAAACATGTTGACAGTTATTTGGAATGTGACATTATAGTTAGCATAATATTTATAGTATTATCAATTTTAGCTCGATAATTGGCACACTAACCAGGTCAAATCAGAATTCAGGACAAGATAGCATAAATCAATATGCATAATCTACCTACTTATATTATGGGCTGACTTTTCATTAGTGATTATGATAACATGTGATATTATTAATTTGTGGTGTGATCTAGTTTGAAAAGCTTTGATCTATTACATTTATTCATTTTATTACTTTACCAATACAAGAAAAAGTAGTACGAGATCCGGTATCTTCCCCTTATATTTTTGGTTTCTTAAATGGCAAAAATTCTTTTGTAATTCACGACCAGCGTAATAATACCTTAAATAAGATTTTTTATTCTTCAATTTTCTTTCAGTCTTAGATCAGTAAATAAAAAAAAATTCTCAAGCGGCAGCCACTTATACAAAATGTATATAGGCTTATTTGAATTCAGTATTTCATTGAGCAAGCCTTATATCGATTAATACGGAACCTCATATCTATCTCAAATTTTTGTTCAGTCTCAGATCAGTAGATACTTATTAATTTTTTTTTTACCTACGGCTGACACTTATATAAAAATGTTTATGGGAAAATCCTGGCTTATTGAGTTCAGCGTTCCATTGAGCAAGCTTCCTGCTGTGTCAGGGGAATGGCCGTCCAATCGGATTACCTTATATCGATTGCTTACTCTTCCGGTAGAACTTTGCTAATGTCCGGTGGAAAACTGTTTCAGTTCACTGCGATGTTTTACGGTAGAAAGCTCGCAATGTTTTCTGCTTTAGATGCTATTTTCAATGGTGGTGTATTTTTGTTATTATTAGCGCATTTTGATTTAATTCAATTGTTATTGGGATATAATGAAAAAAATGATTTTAATACGTATAAAATATAAAACAATTAGGGCCTCTTCACAAAGAAGAGCGGACGCAACACCATTCTGAATTATAAAACTTCTTCAAACATAGCTACGTTCATTGTTCAATCATTAATTTATGTGTTACTTAAATGGGTAGCAATTCGTTACATCTGCCGCGTCTCTTGTTTGGACACCTGTTACACATCTCACTGCACTGGGCGGCCTATTAGCAGAACCTAAAAAAAATAAGTTACACATCTATGTTTACTCGACTATTTTTAGACTAAAATTTTAATAAATTGAAATCACAAGGTAATGGAACCTGAAATAGTGACATTAATCCCACCGTTCATTTCTACTTGTCAGACTTCTGGACATTATCAAATTTGTACTGATCATCAATATATTTTTTTATTTTTCTTAGAACATAATTAAAATCTCTATTTAAAAAACACAACAATTGCTTGGAATCTCCATGATATAAAAAAAATATTAATAATAGCTATGATGAACCGCAACCTTGATTTTAATCGAAACCAATCAACATTTCAAAAAGTGTTCGAAGTTGCAATTTCGATGCTGTAACAACTTTTCCTGATGTTCTAATAGCCATAAGAGATGACTATGAAGAAATCATGATACGCCTAAATATGAAACTATTATATTGGGTTCCATGACCTACCAAGGTTACCTCTTGCTACAATTGAGTGCTACATTATATTTAAATTTGATATTTTGTATATGGTCAGAAGAATGTCATTGTTTCTTTGTAATTAGCTTGCCAATGTTCCCATGATCTTTTATGTCAAAATATTGTGTGGAACTATTATATTAATAATCACATTGTTTTCCACTAGCCATATGTTGATATTGCTCCTGTTGTCTACAAAATAAGTATATTTTGTCAGAATTTATAAAAATAATCGCTTAATGAAAGCTAGCAATAAAATAACAAACTGCTAGCTTAACTGTTCTCAACCGAAATAATACTGCATTATATTATTTTGTAAAGCAATTTGGGAAAACGTTGACTGCGAAAGAACTTACGTGGCAATTAGTGAGTGAAATGCTTAACAAAGACGAGGTGGTTGCCCAAGGACCCTCGAGGTCCCGGGTTCACAAGCGGAATGTAGACATAATACAGCACCAGGCACTAATGATGGCTATTTATTGTTAAGGGCCCTACACGTGTGACGTAAATTACTTCATGCGATGCTTTTGAAAGCAAAATAAAGGAGTGAGCATAACAACAGATGCTTAAATTGTTTTGTGGAAATAAAAGAGTGTTTCGGCAAAAACAAAAGAGTAACATTTTAACAGCCGTGAAGAAAATTCTGTACCAAGTAATTTAAAAGCATGATTTAAACATTTTGTTATCCGAGTTAGTGAATACAAATTATCTAAGAGCGAAATCAGACCTTACTTAGGATATAATAAAAGGAACATAGAAGAGAAACTGAGGGAGAGAGAAAGAGAAAAATAAACTTGATTTAAAGCAACGAGCGTAACCTGAAGATTACATGTGGATATCAGAAAAAATCTGGCATCCCGTTTATCAGGTTTTGTCAAAGAATTCTATCATAAAGAATGGTTCACAGCGGTTCACCTGCTCGCCGCCTATTATTATGACGACCGCAGACTGCATTCAAGATTATAGCTTACACTACAATTACTATGCAGCTAATGTGCACTGCTTCTTACTCCTTGCTATTGTTAGTTTAGCCTTATACGTCATGTTAGGAGTGTTGAACTATGACATTATATTCAAAATGTGCTTAATTAAAGAATGTAAACAGGATATAAGCATATCACACTTCATGCGAGTCAATCATGTAATCGTTGTTTTTGCATACTTGGAGCATGTGGGGTAGTAACCTGAAATGGTTCTTTTAGATGCACATTTCAATAATTTGGACCAAGGATTCTATTTGCTGTTATTGTTGAAAAGTTAGAACTATTTCATAATTTCAACATAAATTTTTAACAAAATATCTATATGTAAGTACGAAAATAAAGTGGTATTTAAAAAACACAGTCTTAAATAAACGTTAAGCTATTAACACGAAATCAGAATGGAAGGATCACAGACTCGTAGATTAGAGGAACTAATTCGTTAATTGCTGTCGGTCCTTTATGAAGAACTCATTTGGTCACAAAGTTGGACTGTGGGACACGAGACATTTATTAATAGTCTCTCGGTTCTACGTAAATGTCTTAAAATAAATCGACGAATCATTGACACATTGGTTATACTAACTTCTTAATCTTAAATGAAACTAAATAATAAAATCTCTTTATACAAATTAATTTACTAGGGAAATAAATTACTTTTTTGCTTAAATAATTTAATTTGGAAATATTAATTTAAAATACTTGTATTTGTTTAACTGCAGTGAATTTAAACAAAGGTATGTTTCCATGTTTTTATCCCAAAGTACCTAATGTTATTTCATGTGAGAATGATGATGAACATCCTAATGGTATATAACAGGTATATAACAGCTTCTAACGAACCATAGAAAATCTTAAATTTGCATCTACTAATACGTATCACGCGAAGAGACTTGCTAACTTACCTACCTTTTTACCTGATTTTCATTTACTTTTGCTGCAATAAAGAGTTTATGTATCTGCATAGCACCAGTTTCTTTTAGAAATTTAAATTTATATTCAGATTTATGTATTCGCACAAAAAGAGAACAGACAGGTTTGTAATCGGCAATACAAGTAAAATAACATGGATAATAAATCCTTCATGGGATAAGTCCGCCATTGCAAGCGATTTATTTATTTTATATCTGTTACTATTTCTTGTAACTGTGTAAATTTCTGTACAATAAAGATATTACAAACAAACGATATAATGTAGATTGCAAAACAGTTTGTCCTAAAAAATGTATTAAATAAAAAAATGTATGACAATAAAATGGATTTGTGCTTTTACTTGCACAACAGGCAATTATTAATAAACAATGTTATTTTTTTAAGAGTATCATGTATGGTGACTTGTGTTTGTCTTGTGACTAAGAATTTGATTAGGAATACGTACCTACATGAGTGAGATATGAAATCCTTTGAAACTAAAAAATACATTCTCTAAACGTCCATTCTTCGTCCATTGTTGCTTTTTTCAACTCATTTTTATTAAGTCGTTTAACTCCACAAAACCTTTACAAGTTCAGTAACCGAAACGTTTCTTCGACATTAGGTTTAAGTTCTCGTGTCTATTCTTTTTTTAATTTATGTAAGATAAGCACGAGATATGTCATCAAACTATAAGCGCTTGAAACTAATAGGTGTGCGAGTGAAACACAGGTGTGGGGAAGAGTGCTACGTCACTTAGCAAAGTTCACTGATCCTTCAACGTTCCCAAGATGATACTAAAGATAAAAATATATCCACCAAGCTAGCTTAAAACCAATTGAGTCGCTTTTGCAAAAAGATTTTATCTTGTTTAATTGAAATAAATATGTAATTTTACACAGCTCTCACATTAGAATTCGCCCCGAAAAGGTAGCATTTGTTTGTGTGATATGTTTGACCACGGACTTCCATTCTAAATACATATTTACAATTACTGTTTGTCCTTTAATAGGATTAATTTTGGAAAATGCTGTTATATCGGCAAACAGGTTCTTTGCAAATATTTGCGCTTACATTTTTAGGCGCTCCTGCGTTGTCATTGAAAATCTTGTGTTTTAACAGAAATATTAGAGTAAATAGAACTTATGTACTTACATCTTATTATTCCTTGGCTTATCACATTAGTGGGTAGATAGCGTTCCTTTATCCATCAGCCCCACGTTACAAATGTTATTATAGAAATCAGCAATTTATTTACAGTCAAAATGAACTTAAAGTTATAAAAACTGAATTTTAAAACCCAAACCACAAAGTAATAGACCCCAATTATCTTCCATAGCCTCGTCTAGTCGCATACCGTTCTTGGCAAAATTCCGGTCTATCGAATGTCTTCGCTGGTACCGTATGCTAACTGCCCTACTGCACGCTTCACCTGCCTAGTGTCGTGAACACAGAGCAAATCTAACATGACTTTCTTGCTCTGTGTGTCGTGACTACGATTCACTCATTTCCAAGGCTTTATCCTCATAAAAATCGATGTCGTCATGTTTTCTGCGCATCGAGACACTATTACCGCATTGTACAAGTCGTGTGATATTAAAAAGGTTGTTATCCTTGATTGTGGTTAATACACTTGATAAGTTAAAATACATTATGTTCGATCTTTCCTCATTGTGCTTTTCACTTTGTGCTCAACAATCCTTCCTTTAGTTGAGCACAAAGTTCCGTCTATTAGCAGTAGTTCGGTCCATATTCATTATAATATGCCTTATGATTCTGCCCTAGTATATGAAATAGACGTTAGTGTAATAAAATGTTTGAAATCTATTTTTTAATTAAATTACAATGCTTTCAAAGCCGTAGATACGAAATTCACAAATCAAGAGGATTCCGTAAAGATGTAATCTTTTCCGGCGGTTGCTTCAACATCATCAAATTTATAAACTACGGGCTAAACATAAAGATGGACTTAATTTCCGGATCGATTCACAATTTCCTTTGCATTTCATTCATTTGAAAATATTGCTCCTTTTATTCTAAATTGTAATAAATTTGGTTTTAAACATAATTTGTTTATAATAAATCTAATATGGTACTGGAAACCCAATGAGCTTGCACGAAGAAAGTGACGAGTTGAATATAGAAAAAAGCAAATTATATCACAATTTTAAGTTATTATCAGTACACCTTTGTTATTGAACATAAAACCTTTCTGACAAATTGTTTGAAATTTAGGTTCAAGATTTATTCAAGAAAATATATCCAGGCCACTAACAAATTATTCAATACATTTCGAACTACATCCTACTTTTGTCTTCCCAGTACGTTGTCCGACCTGGTCAGCAAATGGCCGGGTTTCGAATGGAATTAGCACATTATTTATATCGCCGCCCACCCCCGCACTGTCAGGTATGCGCAGTTCAGTTCCGATAGATTCTGAAACGAATTGTGATGGATCACGATTTTGAATCGCTTCTTATTTACCTGGTGGTTTTAGTTTAATAAAATTTGTGTAGTTACGCTATGGATGAGAGCGTTAAGGAGTACAATCGTTGTAAATTGAGGGACAGGACAATTGTCCTTATTTTATATTTTTAAGGAATAGCTTGATAAAGGAAAACTGTGGTCGAAAAAGAGTATAGTAACAATAATAGAAAAAATAATGATGATGTAGATAATTTGGCCATGAATGAAAATAGGTTGACTAAGCAAGTATACAAGGAGAGTGTGAATGGGAACGGTGGAAGTCAATTTCATATTACGATGAAATGAATGAAAAAAACATCAAGGTCACACCCTAGGTCAAATAAGTAATATGAAAGTTCGTATTAATTGCATTCCCTGGTGCCATTCTCTTAGAAGTGAATATACTGTTTTCAATGAAATTAAATTTATTGCGGAATAGAAATAACTTACTGTAAATTTCCTTCTAGTCCCATTCGCTACGAAGTATTGATTTAGTGTAGTTCACGATTGTACGAGTAGGCCAGTTTTACTATTTTTAAAGTATCTATGCTTAACCAATTTGATATGCTTTCATTTGAACTAAGATTATAATTTTTTTATTTGTTGAACTTCAATAGGTAAGTACAAATAGTACTATGAATAGACAATTTAAAGTTTTGGGTAACAAATGGAGCGATATCGATTCAATTTGTTTTTTTAGGAATAATATAAAAAGCGTATTTTTCTCGATATCCTACAATCATAAAAATTTATTGAGAAATATTGTGGCTGTGGAAAAAACGTTATTTAATGTGTTGACGAAGAAGCTTTTGTTGTATTTATTTTTGTCGGCAAATCAAAAGTCAGCAATAATCAAAATCTGAAAATGTAAAACTAACCCTGGTTCGCAATAAGGCGTACTCTAATCTGCAGCGCTTTAGTATCAGGAATGTAATGAATTAGCCCTTCACTTTGTTATTTTGTTGGCTCTGACGCGGCAGTTTATATTCTGTCTGCAAATAATGCGACCCGAGGAAGGGCAGGGGTGTCTTTTAAATATTATTACTTTAATCTTGCAATAAGTTTGTTTTAAAAGATTTCAGTATTTTTTTATCTTGCTTTTTTGTTTAACATACAGTTTGAAATCAATAGTGCTAACAAGCTTTCATATCAGTTTAACTTTGTCTTAAAGACTTGTTAAACTGTATTCACAGACAGAAACTTATAATCGTGTCTTTATCGCTCAGTTGGCTTAATGGTGGAATTGGGATTGAAATAGTGACAGGTTGCTAGTCCATTCCCAAATTTATGAAGTTTCTTTATTATATTATGGCAATGTATATACATATAGTACAATTATAGTATTTATTTTGCTCATAATATTACTTATCATGTACCCGCATTTATGTTTCTTGCTGTTGTACCCTGGAGGCCTATCTCCAGGACATTGCACTGCCTTATCTGCTGTCCTCAAGATAGGACGAGGTAATTTGTTATGTTTATTTCTCCGTCTCCTGTTAAGCGGTCAACAGGATGCGATACTAAAAGTAAATGAAAGATACCTACAGTATAACTATTAAGTACTTGAGTAGTATCAATGTGGACAAACAACGGCAAATTCCGGAAGCTAATATAGAATAAGCCAATGATATACTTTTATCAGGAAAGGGGGTCGATCGAATCAATTTATTTACCTTGATATTTCCATGTGCCGTGAGGTTCTCGGCACCAATAAAAAAAAGAATAGGACCACTCCATCTCGTTCTAAAGGATGTCGTAAAAGGCGACTAAGGGATAGGCTAAGAAACTTGGGATTCTTCTTTTAGGCGATGGGCTGAATATGGCCTATCAGTCTTTTCAAGACTGTTGGCTCTGTCTACCCCGCATGGGATATAGACGTTATTATATACATGTATGATATTTCCATTCTTTATCATATGGAAAAGAAACCTAGGAAGATAAGTCATTTCAAACATTTTTGAAAATTTTGCACTTATTCTAATTTCATTACGTAACTTATCTATCTCATAGTCATTATTACACAAAAGATATAAAATAGCGTTAATTCGTTATTATACCTACCGGCACTTCTAAAGTAAGGAGGTGAGATGGGCAAAAAATAATAACAGCCCATCTGGAGGAAACAGGTTCCCACCGGATGGTGTGTGTGGGGCAAAAAGGGTTTTTTTTTATAAACCATCGATAGCCCAACTACAGCAGACTCTTTTGTTTGCAATGTTATTTCTATTTTTGGTCATTTCATTCAAGTGTCGTAGCTAAATATTTTTTTTAAAGTAGGTATGTTTTTGACTTTTATATAAGATATGAACAAATTCGTTCATTTAAAAACATTGGGTAAAACACCAAATCTGTTAACACAAATTTAACGATTTTAGAGAAGATAAAAAAAACACAATAAACAAAAGAGTGTAAGTTTCTAGTTTAGTGTTTATATTTAATTATATGTTTCAAGGCATTCAATCGTCTTTGGAAACGTTATTAAGATATACGTACAGAATCACACGTAATCACGTCTTTATCCCTTATGGGGTAGACAGTGCTCACAGTATTGAAAAGATCACGATCAGCTGCATTATGAAAATAGATTAAATACTTATATGCAATATTCATTCTATTTACCTATATTAAACATAGCATTGATGTAAATTTCATGCATATAGGTACCTAGCTAGTTGAAAACAAATCAATTAGCTATAGCATCTAGTGAAGAACCAGTTCCCGGACCATGAACGCAAGGTTTGGAATGACAAAAACTAGTTTTTTTGATCACTCAAACAAGGTAAGTAATATAAGAAAGTATATATTGATGTTAACCAATCGTATATTTATGGTGTTTTTATTATATAAAATTATGTTAAAAATAACTTCTACCTAATCTTCTTATGATAAAGGGAGGATCCACTTAACTCCACCGACAAGAGTTAGCTCTTAAATTAATGAAGAAGAATCTTTTACAAATTTGGCAAATTTCTAGCTTTTTGTTCCAATCTTGTAAATACATTATTATGTCATCTAGCCTTAGAACGTAATGTTATATTATGCATAGAATATAAATGACACAAAAACCTATTTTAAAATTGTAAACACGTACAAGCGAATATTAAAAACAAAAATTACAATACCGTCAGAAATTGTGTATACATCAACAAAAATAAACTTTGCTTACCTCCGCAAACAGCAATTAGTACGCCGGCACCGGTACAGTCTAAAATCCAGCGAACTTTAATATAATAATCCAAAATATTTCGTGAACGCTGCTTGCAATATCAATTTGTTCGTAGTTTGTTTCATAAAGTACTTAATTTGTAAGTTTCACTTCACTTTAGGTCGAATAACTTTGGGTCGCGAAACACACGTGGCTGTAGCCTGATGAAACATTACCGACTGAGGATCGCCTATGGGTTCGGTTGGCGATCGGGTATGCTCGGTCGAGATCGGGTGGCAAAGCCCAAAGCACTAGCGTCGCCCAGTGCTGAACTTACAGAAGCTTACTTTGTCATATTGCATGTTGTAGGTAATGTGAAACACAAACACCAATTAAGTAGGTAACTTAATTGGTGTATTTTGAGTTTAAGTCACATAAATATAAAAAAAATATCGCTTTGTTTAGTTTATGTAAGTGATATTGATGAAGGTCATATATTCGTATTCATTCAAGCCCATCTCGGGAATATTATTCAAATAACTGATTTTAAACTTTCGCACTGCATTATTCTATTTAATAGGGTACCTACGTTACGTGCGCGTTTAATAGGTACCTGTATTATTTATAAACAGTATAATATTCCCATTTCTCTGATCTTTAAGTAAACAAAATATGTACAATTAGGGGTTTATATATTCAATGCAGGTAAGACGAATTATTTGTCAGTTTCTTTAGAGGTAAAACAAAAATTTATAATGTATAACAGTGGTTTCATGCAAAACGTGGTCTTCTCTCTAGAGAGTTAAGAACGATATTAATTAATACCCTTTAGTGAATTATGCCTGGATTTACCACACACATAATCTTAAACCTAATCTCTTGCACCCGGATATGTCCAGGTGAATCAAATTGTTACATACTTCTTTATTTGGATTTTTTTATTTTTTATAGAAAGAACCAAGGAAGTTGATATTTTTTTACCTAATTAGAAGTTTTGAATTCTTTAAATCAAATTATAAGCATTAATTCTATCATATTAATTGCGGCTATTTATTTTGTGTTAATTTCAGTCCATTGCGTGAGGCACTTGACTTGATGCTGAGCATATGCAACATGTGTCAGCTTGACGCAGTGTTGCAACTAAAGCAATCGTGTGCATAATTATCTTGACGTCATCCCATCCATCATTGTCTGGCATTGGTGTTAGCTATGAAACAAATATAATTGATTACATATACATACATAGGTTCACTTTGTGGGAATCTGGTGTATTTATCACTGTTACACGGATAGACCGAGCCAATAGTCTCGAAAAGTCTGCAAAGCTACGTTTGCCTGCATTAATGGTTGAATTTAAATAGGGACATATTATTAGCCCAACGACTTAAAGGTAAATCGCAAGTTTATGAGCATTTATGATTGACATTTATAATTTGCGCGGGAAGAAAATCTAGTTAATTTTATTAACACATACTGTGATTCCAACGTAAATCTAATGCTGATTTTATTATCTCTGTTACATAGCTGTCTGTAAGAGAAATAAGACGAACTGGAAGACTTATATACAAAAATTTTGGAATAAGAATTACATAACATGGATGACCTAATCCTACTCTACTCTGTCGGAAACCAATTTTACTTCTTCTGTTTGTGCAATTATGTATTTGGTTGAGTTGAGTGTGATCATATCAGATTTTTTATCTAACAAGTTTTGGTAGAAGCACTGCGTAACACAACAATATCTCTTAATACATCTTCGTTTTGTATCTTTATAGGTACACATATCATTTTATCTAAACGAAAATTAGAACAATTTCAAGCTACCTCATTTCATCAGAAAACTGACACTGCATTTCCAGTACATAAAATCTGAAAACATGATGAAAAATCCCCAGAAACGAGGAATAGTCAAGCGCAAATGAATAAAAGTAAAAAAATCATACTCCACTATGAAATTCAATATGGCGCGGGTCATGATTCTCTCGGGCTGAAAACGCTGAAAAGGAAAATCCTTAATGGATATGCCGACGTCCAACGGACGAATGACTGATGGGTTACATTATGGATATATCTTTGTCATCGTTAAAATATTTCTAAGTACTTATAATGTTCAACATAAATAACTATTTTTTGATACTAAGTAAGTATAATTTTGGAATGAGAAAATTAGTTCCGATTACAATTTATTGTTACAAAAAAGTTAAAATATTTCGAAATATTTTAGTTTTCAATTAATTTTCCCACCAATAGATATTGATATTGCCAAATAATAGATATTGCCAAATACTTTGAAAGTTTTTTTTATAAAGGGAAAGAAAATAAGAACAAAAGAATATTTTCTGTGAAAAGCGGTAGACGCGCGTCTTACAAGCTTAGAGGATTTTTGATACCTAAGTGATTCAATTGATACCTACAATTTCCACAAGAAGAAATGGTTTTATTTTACTTTGCTGGAAATCACACGGCTATAATCACACCTTTAATCATATATAAGAAAATATATGATTAAAGGTCGAAAGTAAATTGGCAAAATTAATTAACTGAAAACCATAGTTCCAAGTTATCAAACCTCTAAAACATGCACATGTTTCATTCTGGTACATTTATCACATCACGGCACATTGCCCACATTTCCCTGTTGTGTAAACGTGCTCCCGAAATTGATTGCCTTTGTTCTTTTGATGTTTTGATTAGAAAACAAATTAGCAAATACTATGAATATAATGGAAAATTGTAACACTAAATCTTATTATCTCAGTATCCTTCTATTTTTGTATAACATCCTGCAATTTTCTACATTTACGATACAATAAAGTAGGTATTAAACATCATGTTAGAGTTAACAATTATTATCAAAAAAGAAATATGATAATGTAAGCGGTTCACAGATAATGTTGCTTCGTGCAGTATCAGTAGGTATACTAATTTTAGCTCTATTACTGATCCGCATTTGGTGTGTAAAAGTACATACTCTCTTACGTTTTCAATTCCCTCTATTTTATCTTATATTTCTAAAACCCGCCACATCCATAGACAAAGGAAGAAGATATTGGTCTAATTAAAGCAACTTATTATTATACGTCGGCAAGACAATGGTCTATAGTCTCTCGTCTAAAAATGGTAAACAAAAACAAGGATGTTAAATACCCTTCAGGGACTATGAGCGTATAGTTATTGTTTTAATTGAATTAATAGTACTGATAAGCACAGCAAGACAAATTGATCGTACTATGTTGTGTGCAAACTATCGCTTTTTATTTATTTTAATGATTCGTATTCCCGCGAATTTAGCGCCTAATAATTTTGTTACACCTTCTTTTGGTTGTAGTGTGGCTCGCAGGTTTAGGATTTCGAATCAAACGAAAGCTTATTCTCAAGATAAGATACTTTTTATGCGTGTGCAAAACTACATTTAGTTGCGTAGAAAGTAAAAAAAAAATACTTGAAAAATAATCAAATTCCCTATATGATAACTCATTTATCTGCCCAACCCTTAGATTGTCATATTGCGTAAGGTTCTATAATGTATTAGTTAGAATTCAAAAGGTCGAAGGGTGGTTATTAAAAAAACAATTTCTGCTATCTCCATCTGACGATTGTGGGTTCGATGCATCGTTGCGAATAGTATCGAATTAACTTGACCACTCGAGCAGAATCGAGAGAGCCATTCATAATTGTATGAAAAATTGACGAGTATTCTATAGTGACCTAGTTTCTGATGCGTGCGAATTAAATTATAATTGTCTTATTTTAATTACAAAAAGACAGAATTTTTACTATAAAAAGTTATATGACACATTGTAATGCAACTTGGAAGACTTGAATGGGAAGTAAAAAATATTGTTAAGTATATGTAATATCGCGATTTTGCTTGTGTTTATTATTATCTAATATATTATTTTCAAATTAGGTGTGAAACGATAAAGTTTCCACCAATAAGTCCTAATACGAAGTTTTATTTTCTCTCAACTAATTTAATGAACCACTATAATTTTTATGATATGAGAATTTTATGAAGAATTAATAAGTGAAACCTTTAGAATTAATGAGCTGACAAACATTTTTGTTATAATATTATATTGCTAATTGGTCACCATACTAATTTTATTACTGACACCTAATTGTTATTCAAATAAAGTGCGTATACATACATGTTACGATAATGTTTCTTTTTATACACGTTTTTATATGAACTTTTAACTCTATCAGTATTTGCGTTTAAAAATATATTATTTTATAGTTTTTATATGTATTTAAAATTGCTTTGAGTTTTAAAGCTATTTTGTTGACCATGATAATAGCATTATCAACCAATCAATCTCTAGAAATTGGCAAACAGATATCGCTTTTATTAGTAAATATCCAATTAGTTGTTTCAAAATTTAGGACCCTAAAAATCTGGTAAGTGCTAGTCAATCCTCTTTAGACATTTTAATTTCTTGCATTCGCATGAAATATTAAGGACCTTTCACGCTTCGGTTTTTGGGTTTATTGCTACGGAACTTTTATTTAGGGTTCCGTGGTTTACGATGTCACGTAAAACGATCATTAATTTTGTATTGTGCTTCGTTTGGGACGTGACAGAAATAGGACCAACAGACGGCAGGTACAGAGGTACATGTATGTACATAATATTGTACTACGTATAACTTATGTCATCTAAAAAAATGATGTGAAATTTCATTCGTTTGGAAACTGTCTAAAAGCTGTTCTCTTCCACACATATTGTAAAAGTCGATCATATGAATGAAAGGATTTTTAACTCAGGATTCTATTTTACGCGACGTGCTAGCAACCTTACGTACATTGCAATTTAATATTGCTGGGTTCAGAATTCATCAAATTCTATTTATATTGTTTGGGTTTGAATATGGAACATATGTATTGTTCAAAGACAAAAATGCACTGGAGCGATTCAAAAATCCCAGGCTTAAGCTGCTATTGAGAAATTTTATTAATGAATGTGACCTTTTTCGATTGCTCAGCCTGCTATCAGAATACATAAGCATGAGTCAAACTCGACCCAAATAGAGGCCGTTCGATATCTAGGAGAAAGCGATGTTGCAGCAGCCATTATGCAACGGCCATGGTGTGGACTTGTGATGTAAGTTTGATGGTAATTAGCGGAATCGAACATTCTCAGCTCAATTGTTTATGTTGATGTGCGAAATCGGATGTGTGAATTGAATGAAGATCAACTTCAACAATGAAGTCGTAAGATTGTAGGCCGATGTGGTATTTAAAGATATAGAAAGAGTGAAAAAAAATGCACAAACACTAACAGACACAGTAACCAAACTGATGACTATTGTAAGCTTTCGAAATAAGTAAAAAAGTAGTTAAGATATTGTTGAGTTGATAAAAATAATGATATACAACAATTTATTGACCAAACTTACCCATGCATTTTTAACGTAGTTTAAAAACCGAAATTAATGATAAAATAAAACAAACTACACAGTGCACAGCCGATTCAAGCAACAAATACTATCCAAACTGAAGTTAAACTTAATTTCAATTGGATACTGTAAGCAAACAGTATAGAACCTGTAGCGATAGCAGCTAAGTCAATAGCTGCAGCCATTCAAAACATCAAAGGAAGATTTGTAGTGACAGTAAATACAAAGTACAGCCTACAGACTGAAACCCCGCACTTGTGTCAATATTGTCCCCACATTGAGTGTCGCTTCAATATGGCTTCTGGGACGTCGGTAACTCTAAACTTCAATAATACAACCTTCGCCAGGCAGGAGAATCGCGAAACATGTGTAATTTTTGAATGCACACAAAGACTATATTTTATTTTATTTATTAATTTTTGTTCATATGTACGATTTTCCGTAGAGAAAGAAAGGGCCTGTCTATTGCCCTGTTTTGGAAAGTATTCACTACTCGTATAAGTTAGCGCAAACTGTCGTCTGAACTATATGTATGCAAAAGATGCTCTGATTAGTCACCAGGAAAAAGAGGTGTATTATGAGATTCACGTATAAATTTGTAAACTTATATAAGTACTTTTTAAGTCTTAAGTATGTTTCTTGGGTTATTGTTTTAATTTCTAAACTTTTGTCAAATATTAAATCCTTATTATTGAATGCAATATAATAGTTATGAAATTTGTACATTAGAAACATTATAATTTAATTCTCTATTTATGGACTATTGGGTATAATTGAGTCTTCAAATTTAGCCTTAAGGCTGCTTGATCAATACTTTATTCCGTTCGCCGACGTATAAAAAAGGCATCAAGCTTCATCGTGCCGACAATCGCAGCAGAGAGTATAATTTCAATGGGCGTGTCAGAACCTTGGGCGAAATGCAATGCGATAAATTTTGGGAGGTCAACCGATAACATCAAGTATCTGATATATCTGGGGCATCTTGAATTGGCTGCTTGCTGACCCGTGATTGGAATCCATGCGTCCGTTACAATTGACCACGTAGTGAGTGATATTTTGCTTGTTGAACATAATAACTTCATATTTTCTGATCATTATTGCCAAGAGAATAAAATGTATATTCGAAATTTCTGGAAACATTTAGCCATTTTATGAGAAGCGGCATTTCACGACTGCTTTAATCTTATGTTGTGGTTGATAATCCGAGGGATATGCACTAAAATAAATTGCTTGAAATATTAAAAAGTACTGATAAGTTCCACTTTTACCAGTAACATTAATGATGATTATGCAATTATTTCATTGTGGGATTTTTCAGAAATTTCTACTTGATAATCTTGCGTAATATTATATTAAGTATCTAAAAAAAGGATTATTAAAGCAAATAGTGACGTATAAATTTGTATTTGTGGAATATTTTTTTTATTATGCTTTGTCTCATCCCAAAACTTTTAGCATTTTGCACGGTAAGTAGGGCGCCGTGTAACCAAGGATAGTTTACAATATATTATGCAATATGGAGGAGGGTCTTTATGTTCAGGTTGAAAATTACCCACTAGCGTGTTATCACCCGGGCGCGGTGCAAGAAGCCGTTTTGTCGGTAATGTGACTAAATTGCATGTTGAAAATGGGACAACCTGCTTCTAACTAATGAATATAAATAATATTTCGATTAAAATAGGATGGAGCTTTTTAAGATTTTCTTGAGAGGGCAAACTTGTAATCTCTTAGGGTTTAGTTTCCCCTGTAAAGTTTGCGAAGGTCAGATGGGAGTCGCTTGTAAAATCCTGACTTACACTATCCAGAATTAGGGTCAAAGACGTGACTTCCCTCCAATGAGGTATTGAATTAACTGGGTTAAACCGCCAGGAGGAAAAAGACTGTATATAAGTTTTCTTTTAAAAACGACATCATGCTAAACTGTAAAATGTATCTTTATAGCTTTCTCTTATAAAGCGTATACCTAACCTTTTAAGAGAAAAAATAAAAATTAATCTGTTTTCTTCCGGCTGTGGTAATTATTTTCTTGGTTTAAAAATTATCTATTTATATCATGTAGTTCTAAAAACATGCCGGAACTCATGGACAGTATCTACCCGTTCCACACCGTTGAACAAGCAACAAACGATTCGGTGGTGTGGCCGTTACACGCGTCAGCTTGCGTGCATGTGTATCATCCCTACTAATGCGAATGCTTATGTTTGTTTTTAAGCGAATTACAATCTCCTTCCTTCTGGCGTCGGTATCGATTACATTCACACACAAAGAGTAGTGAGTGCCTGTGACCATAATCCTGAATAGGATAAAACAGGTTTTTAGAGGACCATGGTTACAAGTCCAAAACTCTCCTCACCGTGAACAGATGGATTATATGGCAAGGGTGCCTGGAAGGTTAACGGTGAGTGATGACATCGCTTAGACCATCGGGAAAAACTGTGTGCTCTCAATCATGGCTGTGCTAGGATTTGGACTAGTGCCCTACCTTATTGCACGAAGCTTTTATACATATATACTAATTAAATTAAATATATATATAATATATACTTTTGTGGTTCGACCATACCTGTATTTTCTTCACTACCAGACAAGCATGAAAGCTTGTAATAATATAATTTTTGAAACCAACATTCTCCATGACAAGGGTGAGTATTCTAAAGGGTAAATAATCTATTCCTATGGCATGTTGTCGGACCGCGTAAAGTATCTGAGATTCATTTGCTTTATGGTTGTATAGGTACCCAAAGTGAGGGCAAGAATCCGTGTAGGGTTTCCCGCAACGATGAAATGAAAAGGGAAGGCGATATTGATCTCAAAGAACGTGTGGTATGCGGCCGGCGCACGACAGCCTTGATCAAGGTAGACACAGCTGATTGGGTGCAATGACCTTTGTACTCTATAATTATAATATAGACTTCTTATAAATCTTTTATTCATACAGCGGCTTCTAACGTAGTTTGATCAAAATTTCTATATACCTAAGCCTAAGGTCTATCAATAAAAAAGCTATCTATCTGAATTCGCAAGTTTTGATCAAATGTTTGCAAGACAGATGTTTTGGAACTGTGTAAATACACAATTCATATACCAAATATAAAAAAAAATAAGCTAGTAACATGGACTGTAATGGGTTCTAGATATAAGTATTTAACTACATTTTTGTATAATGTGGTAACTATACAATTGAATATTTTTTGTTTGACAGCCTGTCATTTAGTTAAGTAAATCTATATACTTACCTACTTAGTAAAAAAAATAAGCTGACAATGATTTAAATGGAACTAATTAAATCTAAAATAAAGCCAATGACAGTATTATACTTCTAAAACTAATCAATTTTGTGTTATAAAAGGTATTGATCTCAATTAAAAAATCCTTGAGGTTTGTGCATGCTCGGCCTCGATACTCATAATTAGCATGTAATTAAATACCAATTAAGACCAAATGTGACAAAACTGATCGAGGAAAAGGCGATAACATTTTATTGACTAGCTCTTATCAACTGTAATATCTACTAAATACAAATAAGTCATCGAGTATGATAAAGAAATGAAAGAAAATTAAGAAAAAGCGTCGGTGAATTAATTTCAATGATTAAATGGTAGTTGCTTATAACCACGTCTTTACTGTTTTTATAATAAAGGAGTAAGCGTTTGTGAGTTGGTATGTTTATGGCGGGTAATCTCCAAAGCTCTAGAACCGATTATAAAAATCCTTTCACCATTAGAAAGCTACGTTATCCAAAATTACTATTGGCATATATTTCTTTTAAATGAAATAAGTTTCCAAGACTGATTATTAAACACTTCTCAAGTAATCCAGGTAAAAGACCGATACCAAAACTCTTTTCGCGCGTGCGCTGGCTCCTTGTTGATTTACCTAATACAAATAGTCACTCTTCTTTCCTACAGAGACTACACCTTTCCACTTGCCATGATCTCTGCATACTTCTTTCGATCATCCACATTCACGACTAGAATCATGCAAGCTTAGGTTATTCTTGACCTAACTTTTCGGCAGGACGACCCCGATGCGATCAAGCACGTTCGGCTAGACTTTTCTCTTTCAACGTTTCTATACACACTCTCCTTCCTAATTCCAGTACCTAAGTATATACTTACTTTAATAAAACAATAAAATAAAAATCATATCAAATTTCTCGTTCCAAATCGTCGTAAAAGCAACAACAAAACGTTAAATAAAAATATAATTATCCAACAAACGGTTTTGTTTTCAAAGATCCTTTTTAACAGGAGCCATATTTAAGCCCTAGTAACACTACCCCGACGTGAAACCCGATGCACCGAGTAATGAGAACGTGACTGCATCCGGCTTTGTCTGACAAAAGTGCATTGAGACTAGATATGTCCAGGCTGGCGACACGAGGCAAATACAATGTATTCTTAAATTATTTCATATATATATATATACATATATATGAAATAATAACTATTTTGTACTAAAAAAAATTATTTGCATCAACGGATGGCAAAACTTTTGCATCAGCAGCAACTTTTACATGTTTTTTGAGAAGGTAGGCTATTAGTAGTTCATCTTTTAGCTATGACCAGTTGATATGCGATTGAATTTAATACCTACCTATTTGACCTCAGTTATCAAATGTCATCAATGCGTTTCAGATCCGTTTCGACTTAAAATAAAATAGCAGAATTGACATGCAGGTCTTGAACTACACCTCTATTCTTACTTTCTGAAAATTGGGGCCTTACCTATAAACCTTGTGTCATGAGGTAGGTATTTGTATGCATTAATAAATCTGCGAAAAGCACCGAACTGATTTTTTACACACACATTTAGTCTTCAGAGTTGAAAGCCTTGACATTCCGTCCTTGCTGGAAATGCGTTATTGTCACGATATAGTACGACATATCTAACCTATACTATCGCGGCCTTTTGTACTTATTTACTTACAAATGATTTTTATCGAGTAAACCATACGTTAATTGCTAGCCGCTCTGCCGGTGGGAAAAAACATCGTTAGAAAATCTGTACATTTAGGAAACTGGATGTGTAACTAGGATCCAATAGGGGTTTGATTCACTTGCGAATTTCTCGGTGTTCAGAAGCAGGGGAGTCTCTTCATGATAAAAACAAAAACGCCACTTGCAGAACCCAGGTCCTCGTCAGAGAGGTGAAGACGTAACCGTGATTTATATCAGAAGGACGGCGATGAGAGACATGGTTGAGACATGTACTGTACGAACAGCCTCTTGACCAAAGAAATTTATTTATTACCTATGTATTCAATGTCCATAAGTAAGAAAACGGTATCACCAGAATTTAGTATTGCCCTGTGCTTCTGTAAGGATCTCTCGATCTCTCTTAGTTTGTTGTCCTCTTAAAATGCTATCAGACATTTATTATTTACTAGTGTCATCTTGTGATTAACTTACAAAACAAACTCTAAGTAGACTTCTTTTATAAGTAGGTATTGTGTAGACATTTGGTATTTTTAATTCATTAAAAATTTAATAGATGGCGTTCTTTGCAAGGTTACAAAATGGTTTCAGCACATACGCAACCATGCTTTAGCTTTAGTTAAACCCATTAAAAACAGATGGCGCTTCTGTACTACATTAGATCATGTGGTGTAAAAACAGCCTAAGTACAATCACATACAGGTACAGTTAGTTACTTAACTGAATACCCAGACCCCGCCCACTTAACAGTTACATGTAGCACCCCTTATCTTCTGTGAATAATGATAGAGCACTTATGCAAAGCTACACTTACGTGTACTTAAATTAAATGAATGAAAATTGGCTAGTAAATTTAAGTCTGTACTGCCAAATTTGATAAAAATTATTTTAAAATCATTTAATACTTAATATGCGATAACTGTTTAGTTTATGTTCATAATTTCGTCGTATTTTCCTTGTAATAATGCTTTGCCTAGTGATTAACTTCAGGAAAATTTCAGGACTTCCCAAAATGATGGATCTGCCTATTGTTAACTCGGACCAATTATAATAATACCTTTATCCCATAATTGACGTTCCACAATACCAAAAAAGGAATAATAATAGTCATTCGCAGCGAACTTAGACCTCACAAACACTTTTATTTAAAAAAAAATTGTTATCGAAATCGTATCATAAACAAAAACAATCGAATCGATTTTGTTGCCCTACTAATATAAATATATGTATAAAATAGTAATTCTATTGACAGATGCTACATATCTTGTGAGTGTCATGAAAATTCAAAGATATTATACATAAAAAATGCATCGTTTCCCGAAGTAGACCTCTCTTACTACGCTCGTTCGGTCAAATATTGAGGTACTTGTATAAAAAAGGCTGATCTTGGTCTATGGTAGTGGGTTTTAGGTAGCTAAGCACATTATAAGAGATATATAAAATTGGTAGGTAGCAAAATAAATACCAACCAATGTTGCTATTACTTAAGTGTCAACTAATAAGCAAAAAATAAATTCAATTAATAATCAAGCAGAATATATTTAAATATTGTATTGAGGCTAGCAAAAAATCTACAAGAGTAGCAATTCCGCGCGTCATTGGCATTCCTTGGGTCTAGGCGGGCGTGCTGCGTTCTAGCCCATTTATCACGCCGGGAAGAGAAAAAATCACGGAGTCACTGACCCGTTACTTTTCCATTTACAGTCTGTTCTTGTATTATATCTAATCGATATGCATCGAAACTTCACCTACTAAATTAGAAGTGGGACCTAAAGATTTTATCTATGTTACCAAGTAGGTACCTATATTAAAAGTTCTATTAGTCATAAACCTGCAAACTTGCAAAAAAGATACGTTGAATAAATATTACCTATGCATTTTACCATATCTCCATACAAGTCCTATTGGCGAATATACAGAATCGGAAAGCAGAACGCGTACCAATGAAATCGAATTTATAATCCGCGTGAACTGGGTTCAGAGGCAGCAGGAAATAAATACCTATATGGTTGGTAATGTCGAATAAATATGTATTAAAAATTACGTGCTGCGGTCGTCATGTCGATGCAATTTTGACCGTATTTTCAGATCGGACCACATTTTTGGTCGAGTGGGGAATATTTGTAATAATAATAGACAATAGAATTTAAGTATCTGGTTATAGGAACATTTTCACCTAAATTTATTTTTTGAATTCCAATTTTGGATATCAGGCTTTGAATCTCATAAGACTTATTCCTTTTATAAAATCCAAAAATAATAAATACTAGTAAAGCGCCAGTCACAAAGAAAAATTTTTTGGGCAATCGACACTCAAAATTTTAGGGTTAAACGCAAATCAAAAAACTTTATCTGTCGACCCCATTCGATGTAATGTGTTGAATCTCAAAGCGGAATGAAGACAGTTTCAGATAAGTACCACGAGAATTTCTCCGTTCGTGCACGTTCATTGAGCCCTGTGGAAAAATTCAGCGCTTCACGCGAGCGTAAAGAAAATATTTCATTTGCCCCGCGAGCCAGTAAAGCTTGCCCTGATCCCTTTTATGAGCTCCTATGTTCCTGGCATGAACAATGAATGTCGCTTGAATGTGACAAGCGCTCACTTACCGTATTAACAGGGTTGCGTTCGCACTAGCAGGGTTACTAACCTGTGAACAGCTTCATTAGCGGTGTAAGTCTCGTTTTTCGCAGCGAGTTCTCTTGTGCCAATATTTTTTATTTGTATAACGCAAGTATTGCTCGCGTTAACCGTTCAATATATTTTTTGTTGGAATTGAAATAGTTTCTAGTAATTGTTTTTTTTATATATATAATTTTTTTCTTTTTTAAGTTAAATGATGAGTCTCTGGCTCTTTCGTAAAAGAGCCGTGACTTAATAAGTAGAAACCTGACCCTGTTATAAAAATATTTTATATATATTTTACAACAGAGCGAAACAAAGCGTTTTGTAATTATTAGTAATTTTTTAATCTATTTTTTTAAATAATATTAAATTAAAGGGTATAATTGCGTATCTTTTACACAAACTCAACTAGTACTTAATAATCTTTTAATCCCCTATCCGGCTTAGGCTTGTCTCTAAATCAATAATGAGCGGGATAAATTTACTTATTGTGGATAAACTTAGCTAAGTTCATTATTAACATCTAGGGGTTTGCCTTTTATTTTTGTGTTTTATAACACACTCAATTTGTTTTTAAATTACAGTCTGTAAATACATGCCTTCTTCAGTATTTAAACGCTCGAATTAAGAGAGAATAGGTAAGTTCATTAGCAGGTTTTCTATCCTCCAAGTCCGCTAGACATCAACTTGACCGTCTAGCTTTATAAAATCAATTAACGCCGATTAACCTTCCCAAAATATCTTACAACTTATAGTGAAATTAAATAACTTTTGAAACTTTCGGAATACCTTTAAAGCTTTCCGGCGAGATTGTTTAAAATAACTTACAATGCAAATTTTTTCCGATATATTATCAAAGTATTTTAATAGTAAAAATAGATTAAGTTATTATTACACTAATAAGCCGAACTCATTTTTTTAAAACGTTACAAAATTATAACTTTTTATAACTAACAAATAGTATATAATTACCTAATTAAAATGCTTTTGTCTATATATCCTAATTTGGTTAACATTTACAAAATGTTCAGTTATTTATTTTAAAACACAAATACATATAGTCACGTCTATATCCCTTGCGGAGTAGAGAGACAGTCACAAACCAGTCACCCAACAGTCTCGAAAAGATAGAAAGGGCACGTTCAGCTGTATGATTTCAATATGTAATTTAGATTCAAATAGTGACAAGTGGCTTGTAAACCTATCTCTTAGCCGCCTTTTACGATATCCGTGGAAAAGATATAAAGTGGTTCTATTTTTACCTAAGTGTCGGAAACTACACGGCATTTATTTTAAGAGGTTATAAAACTACACTTAAAAAAAGAAGTACTGTACAGTCTCTGAACAATATCAACCTGCTGGGAGTGTCCCCAAAAGGTAAAATGCTGCAGTGCGGTTTGTTACCGCTTCTTCTGCATTAACGCTTTTGGAAGCGACAGTAAACTTAGTTTTAAGTAATTTATTGCCATATTAAAAGGCAATACTGATTCTGTGAGCCAGATTATTTCCAGCCACTGCTTGAGTCACAAGTTACCTCAATCAGATAATTTGACCTATATGTGATTAGATTATAATAATTTTGTTTAAATGTTCCCTTTTAAATATGTAATAGGTTTATTCTTTCTGTATATGAACCGAAAGAATGTTCGCCTCAACTTAAAAAATATTAATTTATATTAATTAAAGGGTTTTTATTAGTCTATGACATTTGACTTACCTACAAGTAATAAACAAGAAAAATGAGGCGGTTAAAGTAAGAAACAACTTTAATTAAAATCCCAATTCCTCAACCGACTTCATTTGAAATTTATGACGTTTTAAATGTTTTATTTGTCTTTTGTGTCTGGTAAAAATATTTAAACGATTAATAAGGTGTAAATAACCTGTTTTATCTCATAGAAGAATGAAAATATATATGGTTTTACGCCTTCATTTTATAAGTATTATCACAAAAACGTAAAATCAACGCAGCTCTTATATACATTACTTTAACCAGATACACGATATAAAATAATAATAAAAATATCACGTCAAAAGTAAGCAACTAAATACCTATTTACATACTCGTGTCAAGTCTCACAACCGTTTAAACTATGTTAAAATCTTTTCCACAGCACATTTGCAACGTAAATCTCGTTAACAAAATAGTCTCTTCCAGGGATCCCCACACTGCTTAGTTTAAATACTGTGTAACTTTTTTAGTATGCTCCCAAGAAAACCTCAAGTTGTTAGTTAAATTCAAATTGGAAAACTTTTAAAATTTATGTGCACAGTTTTAAGGCACCTATTATGTCTTTGCTACTGTTACACGTGCAACGAGTTTTTTCGCCAGTCAGTAGAAACTTGTGCCTGAACTGTGGTTTAAGGAGTTACAGGTCACGCTATATTGGACAAGTTTAGAAATATTGCTGGCTGGCAATTTTCTCCGCACATATGCACGATCGTGTTAAACCTCAGGGTTGACTTGGGACTTGACTGTTCTCTTTTACGAAATATTTTATAGTCTCTTAGAAAATAATGCCGCATTATTTTAAATATGAAAGAAAACTTCGTGTTAGACTTAATACTATTTGGTATTTCCTGTCCACCTAAACTTGTAAGTAAAACTGATTAGGATTATAGAAAAGGTCGTTGATTACAATAACCTATAGATATATAAATAGTAGCCTGACTTTTTCACTTAAAAGATGTTTATAAGTTATTAAAAAAAATTATTGTCATTAAGAGTAAAATACCAATGATAGAAATGTGATTCTCATGTAGAATTAATACAAAAAAGATTAAGATTAAATAAATACCTACTATTCACGTCAATGAGCCTCTCATTCCTCTTCAGGTTTGATAAGCCTTATAAATAATTGTTTTCTGATTTATAAATAAAATCTTTTTTCCGCGAGTCCATGTCTAAATTTTTATAAAGTTGCGTTATCCGGCAAGTCGATCAGAAAATGGCTTTTTAGTACTATCACGTTTTTATACAAAAAATAAAATAAAGTTTAAAAGTAACTTTTTAGTGCTTTAAGAATAATATCACTTTCACTTGATCTTTCCAAGTCTTAAAATTCGATTTTTTTTTTCAAAATATCAAATTACGTTTGCGGTAAAAGCTGTAGTATTAGGGAGAGATATTTTAAAACGGAGAGCGTTCACAACAGCAAGATAATGCGTTGGTTAATGGAGTGTCCCCGGTGCAGCTCTGTTGAAGCACTAAGCACAAATTAAAGTTATATTAGAAATTGCGCGTTAGCAAACGTAACTGTAGCGATGCGAATTGGTTTTATTTTGGTAAGCGACGCTTTTACGTTGAAGGAAAATATAGTGAGAAAACCTATAATCATTGAGGCGCTAGTAACTTGAATGTTTAGATATGTAGTCATGATCCGAGTCGAGAGGTAAGTAAATAGTAGACTAATGTGGGAGAAGAGCAATCCTGATTTTTGTTACGTTTGCTTTTATTGCTTTATGGCAATCAAATTTTTTTGCAAATATAATCAGTATTATAGATAGAAAAAACTCTTATTTGCACCATAAGAGTTAAACATACAAAACAGATACAGACAGGACAGGACTTATCGCTAATGCAATCTCTACCAGTCAACCTTCAATATCAATCAATATTATTATAATGACTGTTATAATTGATTGTATTCTTGTATAGGCCATTATGTACCGGCCGACTTACCAGAATATTCATAAAAATACATGTTGTCAAATTAAATAGCATAGGTATTGATAGTCAGCTTCTATATAAAATAATGTGCTTTTGTCCAATTCATACAACTTTCTTACATTCTACTTACATTCACAGGCAGAATTTTATTTTTCTGTTAAGAATATAATGCTAATAAGAATAAATGTGTAAAGAGTCACATTACTTACATAACTTAATAATAATACTATCGATAGTACCAAGCAGACCACACTTTTACGAGTATCAATTTCTCATCATATTTTCATCGCTTTTCTTTTGCCAAGGAATGTTGCATGTTGATCCCGTTAATTCATTTGTTGTGTTAATTTGTTTTTGAAATAACCATTTTTTTTATGATTGAATACGATGAGAATACGTGTTTAGTAGTGTCAATTCTGTGATTCTTTTATTTTGTGTACTAAGCGACTTCCACCATTACCGGATTTGTAAATGGGCAGAATTATAGACTTTATTGAACTTTTACTTTGGGCACTTTAAGCGGATATTATTTAAGAAGATTTATATACTACTTTTAAGTATGTCCTCAATGTCCAATACTTTAGGATTGACTTTTCATAATTTTAAATGTAGAAACCTTATGAAGAATTTGTTTTTAGAGTGGCAAAATATACTGTAGGACAAAGCAAAATATCAAAGGAGAAAATTTCATCAAGAGCATTTTTATTTGTTGAATTACTCTTATTTTATTATTTAGTAGAATCTAAAAATAGGTAGATAATAAATATTTAAAATAATACAGTCTTCAATTTTACATTTATTATAGTTCCATAAAAGTACACAAATGGCCTATACTAACCTCATGCTTAAAAAAATGAATTTATGAAGTACCCGAAACCGCCGAGCTTGCATGAAGAGAGTTATGAATGTGGATCAAGCGAAGGCAGTATGCAGAGATCGTGGCAAGTGGAAAGAGGTAGTCTCTGCCTACCCTTCCGGGAAAGAGGCGTGATTTTATGTATGTATGTATGCTTAAAAAAATTTATGAATCTGATATTTTGTGGATAGTACTCGTAGAACAATGAAGAAAATATTTGCGTACAAAAGTGTATCGCAGCGTAAAAATACAAGTACCTACGTCGCCCTACGCAATCCATTAAAGCGTTTTAGTGTTCTGCAAGGAAGTAATGGAGCTGTTATCAGTGTAAGAATCTTAAACATTTTGGAAACGTAATTAAGTGATAGCCTTATTCTTTTTTATAACTGACGAAAATTTATACATACTAATAATAAATATACTACGAATATAGGTACTTGCTACCAGACTATGAACTAACTGTAATAGTCTGTTTATAGACTGGTAGGCTACCTATTGTACTGCATGGATCAAGTCGAAAAGATTTTATGATGGTCACCTTACTAATTATTATGTGATTGCAAAATATAGGTACGAGCATTTAAATACATAACCCATGCCAAGTAAAATTTGTTCGCTCTTGGAATCTTTATTTTCGAACATGTTTACGAGACAGTGAAGTATTTCAGTTTCTTATTTTAGGATATTTTAAAAATTCCAGGTTGTTTCTGAAAGTTCAAAGGTTGTCTTAAATATTCCTTTGAGTTGCTTGTTTTAATGTATTAAGGATACTTCCTTATTAAAGAAAAGTAACATTCGTCCGTTATTTGCTGTTTATAATAACGTTTTTGCAATACGCTGAACTAGCTATTAATGTGCACTAGAATATAATAACCTACTAGCTGTCCCGCCAAACGTTATTTTGCCATATAAATATATTTAAAGTAATTTCTAGTTAAAAAAATGTTAAAGGACACCCCTTATCACTAAGGGGTATGAAAAATAGATGTTGCCCGATTCTCAAACCTACTGAATATGCTCGCAAAATATCACGAGAATCGGTCTAGCCGTTTCGGAGGAGTACGGGAACGAACATTGTGACACGAGAAATATATATATAAGATAATCATATTTATATATAATTAATAAAGCAAAGTTACATATATATATTGCTTTTTCATAAGTATTCATGAGATTATGGGTTTCCCATAACCAATTCCTAAAATACATTGAGGATCACTTAAGCGTATAATCTCATTATAGATTTTGCATAACTATTGTGTAAACGAACATGATATCGAAGGGCTCACTAGATTTCAACTAAGCTCCTTTGAACAGGCGACGTTATAGCCACAAGGGATCTCGGCCGTCTGGTTTTGGGTCAAAGCAAACAGTATGGATTAATGGCAGCTTTGTTGTGTAATCTACCTACGAAAAATAGATTAGTTTCAATGTTTTCCTATCCATTTAACTGGCGAGCAGAAATAAAACATAACTAAAAAGAACTTCACACATCTGTGATATTTTGTTGTTGGGCTTAAATTGTTTTTGTTAACGCTATGAAACGCCGAAAAACCAATTACCTATAAGCATTTTCATTCAAACTTATAATTATAGGTAACATTTTTAGAGTCTGAATATTTTTTTAAATCTTTTTTGTTGTCTTCGATTTTATGAATATGTATATACGGGCTTATTTTCTTTATCTGCAAGTATTCCATACAGCGGAGATCGATTCCACATTATCTAAAAGCTTTATATTCCATATTTGTCTGCATAATAATTATGGACTCAATATTATAATTCCTTAGTTTTACTAATAACACATATCAGTAACAGTGACACATATCAGTTACTGTTCTACTCAGAAATTTAACAATTGTTTGATGTGCTAATAATTACTGTTTTCATCATGTTCAGATACCCCCAACGTTGAAAGCTAGCCTGTTCAATTAGTCTAACGAAGCTATCAGTATTTTCCATTATAAGCTGCCGGTTCTATGTATAGACCGTATTTAACTTCGGGAATTCACAGATAATTGGATCATTGTTCGTTAAAGTTGGCCTCGGCTGACATTCCTGAAAATATACGAGATAAAGCAAAAAGAAAGCTTTGTGTACAATTGCAAGTTTTTTCAAGAGAAAGCGAGTAAAATAATTATGACTTCACCTTTCTAAAAGATCATCAAGATTTAATAAAATATCATTCACATAGGTACATCAATGATCACCGCTTTTTTAAAGCTCTTTATTGTTTCATCCACGGTATCTCATATAGTAGATTATCTCATCTCTCATCAATGGGGAATGTTCTGTCGCGATCATATATATACCTACCTACAAATCGCTGGTTTCAGAGCGACGAGCCTGGTGAAACAGATAACACAGGAAATGTCCATCTCTGAAGGTTGGCTCCATTTTGAAGGGATCAAAGTTGTGAGCGCATGGATTATAAGGGTCTATGATAACTTTATATTCTAAAGCCTAAATTTGTACCCGTCTTGTTCCTTAGTCATAAATTGAAACGCGTTGTTTTAAATCTTTCGAAATTAGCAAAAATATTTGTAATAATATTAAATAATATAAATATTAAATCATAATTATATTTGAATGTTAATTTTTGAATGAAACGTAGGTGACTGAACAAGTGACTTCTCACAGAATTATGACTGAAAGTTTTTGTATATAAAAAATATTATCTATGTATGTGATTGAAAAGAATTGTGACATATATTTAAGTATAACATAATGTAGGATATAAATGTTTACCTCAAGGACGTGATTTCAAGATTATAAAATAATATGTATACTAAATGATAGTTAAAAATCAACAAATAGTTACTATTACTGAAGTTAGAAAACCACGGATTTTTAAAAAGTTCAAATAAACTTGAATGAATGCAAAAAAGCAGAAAGTCCAAAATATCTAAGCCCACGTTTCTGTCTGAAACGGACTTAATTAAATGTTGACTTTCATTTTTGACAGCTATTATCTGGTAGAGGTAGATACTTAACAAAATAAAAATAAATGTGATTTAGCTTCAACAAAAAGAAATTATATTTATGAAAATGTGAATTAATCGCTTCATAACAAAATTACTTGTGACAAGGGTCACATAAAGACAAAAAGATTGTTCTCTTAGCAAAAACCTTTTAACAAGCGCGTTAACGTTAAGCCTGGGTGTTATAATTTGTGACGTGTCGTAATGTTTTCCTAACTCGGTGTATAAATGAAAAATTAAAATTCATAAGACATAAGGTAGAGTTTTATTTTTCAAAAAAATCCTTTTATGACACGTGACTTTCTGCTTTAGAAACTTAATTTTAACTAATTATTTTTATATTAGTATATACACACATACATGTAGTCATGTTTATATCCCTTACAGACAGAGCTTTGGACAGTTTTAAAAAGACTTTGAAAGGCCTCGTTCAGCTGGGGTAGCAGCCCAGCGCATATAAGAAAAATCCTAAGATTTAAGCTTTTTCTTTATTCGTTTTTCCCGACATCCATTGGAAAGATATGGAGTAGTCCTATTCTTAAGTGCCAGGAAATACTCGGCACTATTAGTATTCATCATATGTATAAAGTACTTAATGATGTTTTGGTAATATAGAAGTACAAACCAGAAGTGGTCTTCAACAAAAAGGAAGAACTATAAGTTTAAATGGAAAAGTTTAAGTTTGAGGCTACACTACAGAGTGCGCTGTTAAATTGTTTTAGCTTTTTTCCCCGAGAAATAAACCATTTTCTTTCGAATACTCGCTGTTAAAGGATTTAATTGTGGGTCGCAAGATAGTTAATTTTGTAGACGTAATCTTCTAGCTTGTTTCTTCGTAAACTTAACATAAACCGTTAAGAGTTTTCAATCTGCTATTTAAATGTTCATTTTATTGCCAGGCACAAAAATTTACTCTTCGTTTTCCTGAAGTCTTTCGAGTCTTAATTGTCTCATAAAACAAAAGGAATAAAGCGTTCGTTCGTTCCGGTACTGCTGTGGAACTTAGCTTCACATCGAGTTTAGGAGACGAATTGTTCGGGTCCCTATCTTAAGGCGAATGTCTGCGTAATAATGTTGTGGGAAATTTTTCAATACTACTTTTTCTAGTTAAAAAGAAAGTTAACAATAAAATGGTAGATATCTTAAAGACAGTTATCACAAAAATGTGAAATTAGACGGGACAGATCTTATAGGCGAAGATAAAGGTGTGCAGGTCAATTGGCTTAAATTGAGGATGCTGAAGATCGGACAAAGTGGAGAAAGGAAACCAGATTCCAAATCTCGAAGCATAGCAGTGCAGTGTGCGGCGTAACTAGAAATATGCAGACTTTATGCATCCGCTATGGAAGAATTTCCGCGATAATGTAAAGTAGGTTAATACCTACTTTACATTATCGCGGAAATTCTTCCATACAAAAAAAATTCTATTCAATTGCAATTTTATCGAAGTGCGTAATGACCCAAATTTTATGTGAATAGCGAAATTCTTTAATTTTTGGTAATTTCTGGTCCGAAGATCCATCCAAACAAGTAAATTTGGTATTAAGAACAATTGTGATCTTAGAATCATAAGTAATTTCATGTTAAAACTGTTCTCCTCTTTGTGTACCCTTCCAAGGAGCTAATTTCTAAGTAAATACCTACCTAAGTATTATTACTTATGACTACGTTATAGGTACTTAAGTGTAATGTCAGGGTCTTAGTAAGCTGCTCACGTCTTAGTTAAGCCATGTATACTCGTATATTCAACCGGGGTCGAAGGAGGTTAAATACCTTTTTGGGTCAAAATTACGCCGAGCAAATTTAAAAATATTTTTAATGAAATATTTGAAATATATTTAATTGTATTAAACTCGTTCTCTTTTTGTGAGATGCAGGAAATTCCAGGTTTAAAGAAATCATTCCACACCTAAAGATATAATATATATCGGTTACAAATTTAATCGATATCAGATCAGTAATTTATTGTTCAATATATAATGGCCGTTCAATAAAATATAGCGCATAGCCTTTACTTTCGCATTTAAAAGTTGTTTCAATGTCAAAATGAAAAGGAATGCATTTATTGGCGTCTAGGTTTAAACTTACAATTTTTGCCGAAAGGATTTATGCTATCGAATAAAACGAAGTCCAATAATTTTGCGGGTTGATTGAAATTTGTTTCAATCTAACGAGCTCGCCCGCCGCAGTCAACAAGAAATTAAATTTGTCGGTGAAAATTTTAACTCAGATTTTTCCGTGAAAAGGAAATTGGACGTTATTGCATCTTTATTAAATGAGCGAAAGAAACTGATACTTATCATCTTATTTCAAAAGTCGAGTGTCATTGACGAAGACTAAAATATATTGAGAAAATATATAATTTTTTTAAGGAACGGTAGAATAAGTTGAATAAAGTAAAATCATTTAAAACTGGCTTTGGTTGCTATACAAGGTTATATTTTCAAATATTATTAAATATTTAGAGTGAGAGACTGGGTAGTGATTTAATTTATAAGTCAACAGTAGTAATTCTAGACATCTAAATCAAATAGTATAATTTTATTTAGGAATTTTTATTTGCCCATGTTGTAGGTTTTCGTTTTGTTTTATTTGATCAAAGAATTTAGTCTTGGTTTTCCTCTTCCACAGGTAGACCCCAGGCTGTTAAGTGTTTAATATACTGAACATTTTCCATTTATCGTCACATTCTCTGATAAATACTGCGTATAGGTCGGGTCAGAATTTTTGATAAAAATCATTTACGACATTGAAATTGCTTCCGCTATAACGTTGTAAGGTCAACAACGTAACCACGACATCCAACGATTTTATGGCAAAGTACCTCGATATTGCATCCAGCGAATATTAGTGCCTACTAGACTTGATCCGGCAACTGCCATCTTTTGCCATCTTTTTCCAATATCCGTTAATATTCCTTCCCTGGTAACAACTTTTAGATCGCTCGAAACACTTTCCGTAATGTGTTCACGCCTTGGTGGTTCAAAGATTTTTATAAAATAAAATGAAGTGGCGGATAATTTTGTATACCTCTGTGAGTTTAAAACAAGACCAAGACCAAGCTCCCTGTATAAAACCAAAATAGAGTGTGCATTTACTATCTACAAAGGCTATTACCGGACGATTCACGATTATAATACTTATTCAAATAAATTCCCGCGATATTTTGGTAAGTAATGGAAACTTTTTAAATTTAAACCTTCATGATGTTATCGTATTTGAACATTTATGAGCCGTACAAGTTAAAAGAAAGTTGTTTGTCAAAAAAAGGTTTTAAATCAATAATCGCATCATCAATTTTTATCTCAAAATAAAAGATTCCTACAGTAAAATGTTGAAATTACAGCAGCATATTTTACCTTATGTAAGTAAAACTACGACTAGACATACTAATACGTATATTACGTATTCTTTAAGTTAATATTTTATATGTATCGCCTATGATAACGCTATATTTGTATATACCTAATTTTATTTGAGAAAGATTATCTAAGGAAAGATAAATGCTTATTCTTAACAAAATTTAATAGTATAAATTCTTATGGTACAACGCAATTTGACATTATATTTAAGGAATGAGCCTGATCTGTTTTGACCTACTTTATTATTTTCCAGGTTTCACATCATTTTCGAAGATTTTCTGCTTCTCCGTGTCTGAATCACGAAGAAGTATTTGTTCATAGGGACACTAAGGATAATAATGCCACGACACCTTTTGAATTTACTGAAGCTAATATGATGGTTAGATTTTCCCTTACTCCATACTTATATTATTATAAACAAGATTTATATTTTTGTTTGTAACAATTCAAAAAAAGGATCGACTGTAGTAACATTTTGCACAGAGATGGAGTGACCATCAGCAGGTAGGATTAATCATTGGAAATTTCTATGGAAGCTAAGCCCCAGGCAAAAAAAAAACAATATAATTTTATTAAAAAGAATGATTTATCTTAGGATCTACTACTACGTACGTATCTCTATATTTGGCCAGATAAATTAATTCTCTAATTCAATGGAGAGAGTAATATCGATTTTTCCTTTGAGCTACCACTCTACTCTCAATTCACCCGTACGACTTTTGTTTGCTACGAGACTAAATACTCGTTTAGATGTTCTTATATTTACAAGGAGAAACCGATAAGAGAAATATAATATTACAATTTTGGTCTAACCGAAAGTTAAACTCTGTTGTTTGTATGGCCGGCCCACTCAGCAAAAAACCATCTAACATTTCGCAATTATTGTATCTAAATTAAATATAATTGCAATTAAAAATTAAATTGGAACGGAATTGCAAAATTTTACGTAAAGCAAATATTTCACATTGCAGCAATATTTATGTTAGCCGAATGCAATCCAGCGGCGAGCGGACACATCGGCCAAACTAAACAATTACCCACTAATGTGTATTTGTGTAAACATTTCACACAAATTAAAAATTATGATTAATTGCCCGAAAAGCAAATGCGTGGTTGTTGTCCGATTGAAATTAAATTGTAATGAGCTTAACTGCTGTAAAATTTATTTTATTGTGAGATGATTTCCGCCTGTGGATACACACATACAGCGAATAGATGATTTATTATTTTAATTCAAGAACACTTTTATAATAGCATGCTGTGGAAAATAATATGAATTTTTATGGTTGTTTGCTTTTTTAAATTATCTGGAAAAAAATGTGATATTATATTAGCACTGTTGGTGACGGATATATCCTATATTATGCAGTAGTAGTGTTAGTGCAAATTTTATATATTATACAATAAAAATTTTACGTGGCCAAGATGCAGGCAAAAGAAAGTGAGGTACGGTTATCTTATTTTTATTTTCAGAGAATTGCAGCTATCATCCAGAACTATCCTGAAGGGGCGCAGAGATCAGCCCTGGGTGCATGTGTCGATATAGTACAGCGTCAAATTGGCTGGGTACCTATATCTGCGATGCACAAAATTGCAGAGATTCTGAGTATGCCAAGAATGAGAGTATACGAATGGTGCACATTTTACACTATGACTAAGAGGTATATGTAACCGATATATTATTCTGTAGTTATTTTTTTAAATAATGAAATAGATGAACGAAACTTTGCTGTTTAGATATCAATAGTAACTAATGAAAGAAAATTCTTAGGAGCAAATGAAAGAGAATTCTTAGGAGTGAATGAAAGAGAATTCTGAGGGTGATAAAAAGCTGGTGATTTATATTGAATTACTAGGATTTTTCCACATTTCGTGTTTTCATTGCAGTTATAGGGAATCTTCTCTATTTATTTCTTCATGTTATAATTAATTAAATAGCGGTCACTATACTTAGGCACACTCATCAAAATGTATCATCAATGTAGAGTTAGAAAATAAAACGGAAATGAAGCAAAACTATGATGTATGAAAATTGCGTCATACAAATAAGTCCAGTATTAAAAGTTCATATTTATTCCAGGCGATACAGAGGAAAGTACAATGTAAAAGTTTGCGTAACGACACCTTGCATGCTGCGCGGCTCCGACATCATACTGCAGGCTGTCGAGCAAGCGACGTGCTGCTGTGCGGGCAGCTTGTCTGACGACGGCATGTTCGGGGTGGACAAGGTCGAGTGCGCAGGCGCATGCGCTAATGCTCCTGTGCTGGTTATTGACGATGATTATTATGTAAGTTAGTCGATTCTGTTTAAGAAGAAAATGCAATGTAGCGCCGTGTGGTTCTCGGCAGTTTAGGAATGCTCCTGCGCTTGTTGTCGACGATGATTATTTTGTAGGTTGTTCAATCCCATCATGAAGCTTTTCAGATGATCGAGGCCTTCGAGTCTGCTGGCTCTGGTAACCATTTAATACTTTGTATATATATACAAAGTATATTTGTGGCTATCGAAAACATGAATAACAGAATTATTAAAGAAGTGAAATACAGTTCGGCAATCAAATTAAAAAATTTATATTGTTATAAAAAGGAGTTAAATTAGATACCACTTAAGCCTATAATAGGTATATAATAGGTAGGTAGGGCTGGAACCTGTACTTACGACATAAAGAGGGAGAAGATCTTAATGTTTTTTATTTTTTTCTGAGAGCCAATATTTTATGATATAAAAGTTAGTAATGTATGTAGAACAAATGTAAAAATATTATAACTAAGATATTTATTACAGGAAGATGTGACTGTTTGCGACGTTCAAAACATTATTCAAACTCTGAAATGCGGAGGTATCCCGCCACCTGGACCACAGTATGTATTTTTTTTAATAAAAATCTTTTACCAAGAGCAAAATGTATTTCCTTCTTTTATATAATATACTTTTTTTCTTTTATAGAATACATTCTGCCCATACTAATACTATTCCTACACTGACCTTCGCACTCGTGGGAATTTCCGGGAATCAATGATAGAAATCACTATTCCTTTAATAGCAAAACTGTTCTGAGACACCAGCGTTAGGTTTCCTAATTTACAGGATCACACAGGATGGATTTCGCGATAATTAACGTCGGGGTCCCCCATACAGAATACGAAAATAGAACAAATGACAGGAGAATAATGATACTTACTGATCGCAGTGTGGTTCCCGGCACTTAAGAATAGGACCAATCCATATGTTTCCGATGGATGTAGTATAAGACGACTAAGGGAATGGCTATTACCTCACACTAAGGATTCATCGTAGGCGATGGGATAGCAACCTGTCAATATTCGAATCTAAATTCCATAATTTAGCCATACCACTGAACGTGGCCTTTCAGTGTTTTCAAGAATGATGACATTGTCTACCCCGTAAGAGATATAAACGTGACTGTATGTACTAATTAATGCTTAGATAGATCCTGCTTATTTTAAGGTCGTGGAATCTACGTATTTTAAAATTGCCCCTTTTTCAGGAGTGGAAGATTTAGTTGCGAGCCTATATGTGGCTTGACCAGTCTGTGTGAGTGTCCCCCTGGGCCAGGATTTGGTATTCAGCCAGCATTATTTTCTAATACTCCTAAAAAGAAGTGATTGAATGTTGATAGTACTTCTTTGTGATAAGAAGATTATTATTAAATGGTGTATTTGTAAATATTACGTTTTTGAAATAGTTAAAATTGAACCTCGTGAATAAGAGACAATCAATCATCATAATAATAAATTCAAAAAAAGATAACCAAAGCACCTTTCCAAAATTATATAACCACAAGCTGTAAATGTTTAAGAAGTAGCTATATTATTATTTTCTGAGTTGGTTACAAAGAAAATACCAAGCCTAAAATTGCTTCACAAAATATTAAGATCAGGTAAGACGAGAGCGTACAATCGTGACTGTAATTTTTTGACGGCAAATTAAATATTTCGCTAAGGTTTTAATATCCTGTCAGAAAAACGACAGTATAAAATTCCAATTTTCCACTTCAAGCACTCCAGTTGCGAAACACGACGGGCGAATATATAATTAGTTCTGGATCACTTTGTACAGTCATCACAGATAAAATCAAGAACATCATTTTGCAATCCTTTTTGGCGTATATTTTTAAAACGTTAATTTTCACATGACAGTGACTTTGTGCTAGGTAGAATATAGTAGCCTGGCAATTTAGAAGGAAAAAGGCACATTCATATAGTGCAACTCGGATCCAGTATGTGTTAGGATATCTCGCAAAGATTCAAATCCGAAACACTTGGTATAAAAACCTGTCTTACCCATTTAGTACCATTGTGAACAGACGCGCACCAGACTTCTCTCCAGAAAGGGATGTAACTTTCACAAATGACAGGAAGAAGAAATAGATTGAACGTCAGAACGTCAACGATTTTTATATCTATAAAACTGATTTATTTGTGACTGAAAATTACAACCCACATAACAGCGCACTTAGGCATAAACGCATGATAATTTTCTTTCTTCGATATGCCTTTTTATTATTTTCATTTATTAAGTCCTGTTATGTGTTGAATTTTGATATAAGTCCAATATTTATTTATTTTTCTGCCTGTACCATTTATAAATAGCAATATAAAGATCAGAGAAGTCTTGCTTGAGATTCCTTTGGAAGTTTGGAGTTGTGGTATCAAGTTCAAGGTTTATTGATCAATTGTTTGGCTTTTGTTTTCAATAAGGATAAAGTTAAGCTCGATATCAGATTAACATTACATATTTAAAATACCTTACGCAAGCAGCGTACATTTTTTAGGATTGGCAAAGTCTGATAGGTTCTTTAGCTAATCACAGGTCTTCATAAGAGCTCATTTTTTTAAAACCTCTTTATTTAAATATAATCAAATGAGCTTGCATGAAGCATTTTAACCATAAAGTTTAATTTAATATAATGACTACATCATATATATATACTCAAACAAAAGATATTGGTTCTTTACCTACCTTTGGCATTTTTTGAAATCCTAATATCCGCTTCCGCCCAATAGTTTCGGCTGCACGCAGTCTGTCAATCATTCACTTCACTTCACTTAGTAACGTAAGAGTTTCATATTGGGCGATTGATTGATGATAACATTTAGGAATACTAACGAACATTCCGTTTGTTTTCAGCAACTCGTAAATACGTGGATGTAGGTACAAATAAGTCCCAAATAACAAAGTTTGAAAGCTGGTGATGGATGCGTTTTAACGTTACGATGATTGATAGTTGGGTTTTGAACTGGCTTCTCGATCATTCCGTAAGCCTTTTTTCACACACATATAATAATATCGTGGCGAGCTAGATAGCACCAATAGTCATTTCACTTTAAAAGGCCACGTTAAACTGGTATCTACATAATGGGACTGAGATTCAGTTTTAATGAAAGTTTGCTAGCCCATCGCCAAAAAAGGGATCTCAAACTCATAAATCCTTCTCTTGAAACTTCTTCTATTTTTCTAAAAGCCAAATATATGATCAAGAAGTATAGGGCGATGTTTTATAACCTTTATTACACTGTAATTCCTTTTTGTTCTTAATTAAGCGCTTTATTAGACTTCGCACGTTTCTGCTGTCACTCGCGGATTTTAGGAGAGATTTTCTGTCGGCTGTGCCTTCGCGATATGTGTGAATTCGAATAAGAGATCGATAATTAGCTGATCGTTTACTCTTCACAAATTATCAAAACATATTTTGTTCGTAATCATACCATAATCGTCCGTATTCCACGCACAAAATTATATCTGACTGTCTGTATAAAAAAGTTACAATAAAATTCTTATCATTTTTGTACATGCTGTTGTTAACATACAAAGCGAAAAATCGCTTCGAATTCATATAAATTAGTTATAATTGACGTCGAAGAAAATTTAGGTACATTTAATTTCAGTTTGCTAACAAGCACCGTTCAGGTCAAGTGGGGTCGAGAGCGGTAATGTTCAAAGGATAGGAGGTTTACTCGATATCTTCCCCAGAGAGCGTAGTAATCAAGTAGTTGCTTGCAATTATATCGATGCAATCCGTAAGATTCAATAACTACGATCCACTATTAGTACTAAGTGCTTATCGAGTGCCTTCTTCTTCCTAGGCTCAATTTACTAGTATTAAGGCGTGGTAGTAGCAAAAAAAATTTATATGCTTACAATTATGGTCGCTATGCTTGTAGATGGCGAATTTGACTTGAATTTTTATAATAAAAATAGTAATTTCAAATAACATTTTCAATTTGGTGCATTTATTCGGGGTGCAAAAAACAATTTCAACGCTTGATTTATACTAACAAGCGTGACAGTAAACGAATGTAGTTCCAAACTTGGTTAAAAAAAATCAGTGAACAAATATTTTAATTATGATAGAATTTCAAAACTAAAATAATTTGGTGGTGCTTCCACTTTTTGTGGTGCACATTTTGACCAAGATCCTGGATTGGACAAGAGTATGTACGATGCGACTCCTGTCTGATCTCTGCAACCTTAACCAGGGAACAAACAACTAAATTATTATGGTAGATGCACACGATAATTGTGCCTATTACCTTAGTCGCCTTTACGACATTTGTCAAAGGTTAAAATGGAGAGTTCCTATTCAAAAGTGTCAGGAAATACACAGCTCAAGTTTATAGTAGTGTCTTTGTTCAAAAGTAAAACCTGGGTTTGTGGTTTGTTAACAATTTTATAGCAATGATGGCAAATAAAAATGTCCAAATATTTGGGAAAAGAAGCAGTGAGATAATGCGGTAGTTAATGGCGCGACCGGACGTCGTAGCTGCGTTGTTATTGCTTTAGGAAGCCGACTATCACACGGTGTTGTAATGTAACAAATTACTACATTGAGCAAAGAAAAATATGCTATGGCAATTGGATGATGCACGTTTGGGTATTTGTTCATTAAGACTCCCTTCATTCAAAATTATCACTCTTTTTGTGCAATTTCGTCGGTTAAGGACTCTCGTCTACTCTCTATTTTCTGTCTTTTTGTCAGGCTGTCATCAATTTTATCAAGGTATGTTCAATTCAAAAGTTGTGGTTGTAACTAAATGCTGGCTTCATATTTTTTTTCATATTTTTTTAATAAGAAAAAAAAAAATGTTTATTAATCAGAGAGACATAGTACTGATAAGTATCTAATGAGTTTGCAAACAAAGCAAGATTTCAATTGTTTGTTTTTTCTATTCAATAAAAATTCTATTTAATTCTAACAATCTATCTAAAACCCAATGCTGAAACCAAATAAATATGCGACGATCCCTGTGAATCACAGTAACGCTATGAATAAATGTTCCTACATCTTGCAATTAACTTCAAATTTAACTACTAAAATCGCGACTATGCAACAGGCGGCCATCTCACCAGCCCCAGGCCAGCCAGAGCACTGCCGTAACCGTAAAACGTACAAATGGAAAACAAAAATGCAATAATATTTCTCTCGAATTGTGATTCCAACGTTCTTGATGGAAAATGGCGTTTTCGGCGAGAATTAAATTGTTATATTTCTACTTGGTTTCACTCAAATTTTTGTTTTAAAGCTTTAAAGTTGTATTTTTTGGATGTTCTCAACGTTTGAAATGTATTTTATATGAACGCATTTTTCACTTTTTCAATACATCTTTTTTTGAAGTTTCAGAGGAGGTTATACTTAAATAGAAAAATTTGCCTAAGTACAACTATGTATTTCATAAATGCTTTTGGCTGAAAATAAGATGATAGATATATATGTATATTAAATGTAGTTGTAGGAGCTATAAATTCTCTAAATTAAGGCTGAAGTGAGCATCGGACTGCGGTCAGTAAGCTATCCATGGCTATAATGAATATCAACTTGCACCCTGCAAGCGATGCTATTTCACAGTTAGTTTCTCTGTTTATAGTTCGTGCTTGTTGCTAGTGATAGTAACCCGAGAATATTTCATTTTCAAATTGTCGGACTTGTATTGATATTCTACTGTGGTCGAATATTTATAATTCAAGATTTATTTTATCGGCTTATTATGGCTTCAAATCAAAGCTCTCAAAGCCATGTACCTATAGTTCCCAAGAATATTGATTAATCGAGTCAAACTGCCTCAAGAGTGACTATGTTAATGTTTTTTTTTTACCGCAGCTACATAGGTGTAACTAAAATATTTTAACACAATTTGTAGTCACACACTATTATATTCGATCTTTTAATTTTAATTTTTACGATTATAAGATACAAATAAAAATACGTTTAAAGTTTATACCTACTACATGTTAAATTTATCATGCTCAATTTTGCATTCCATTTTTAATTCTTTTTGGTTTAATCATATAAATACATTAGTCAGTTATATAACCTTTTACTATAGTAGCCAGTACTACCCAAATACAAAGCAAACATTTATTACACACAGCATTTAAAGCTGTAATTTTAGGCTTCGAATAAATATAAAAAAGTCGATACAACGTATACTTTTCTTCATACAAGCGCGGCGTGAGTGCGGGCGGCGTAAATGCGAAGACTCAATTTTCCCAAATATCCGCACCATAATCATAATCTCGGTAAACTTCCGCCTCATAATCTTACAATTCAACTTCGAGTGCCACGCAAAAGGCAACGAAGCCATAAAAGGGCTGCTTCATTATTTACATAAACGCCATAAAAGTGAACAAAAGAAAATTTATACCGTAAACTTTCGGGCAATATCCGTTTTCTGTGACACGTTTTTTCGAGGGCCGTTGTTCATCGTTAATCTTGGAAACAAAAACAAGTTTGGCGCGTCTGCTTGGCTCATAATTTAAGCGGAACAAGTGCGGGCGACATGTGGTACCTACATTGGCCGATAAAAATTTAGGTGATTCAGCATTGCATGAATGGTGTTAACCCACAGCAATGTACTTCTTCCAAATATTAACTGAAATTAAGTTACTAACCAGAAAAATCGTAATTCAGATTTCTATTTTAATTAAATAATTGTAAGATTTTATGGAGAGCAATAAATATTTACTTTACTATTTTCCAACGATCATTGTGCCCATCAAAAACATTCCTTCAACAGAATACTTTGTGTTGTTTGAGAACATGGACATTTGATTGTTTCTGACTACGCTCCGGCACGTTTCCTGAGGGACCGTCGTCTGTTCTAGCCAACGTTGGGTACACGGAGTACACCCGGCTGTGTCCATATTTGATAGGGGAAAGGTTAACTATCTCTGAAAAGAGGGTTAACTAATGATAGATGCTCTGAATTTGGGATTGTTAGCAAGAATATTTTATGGAATAGTTGATGGTTTTAATTATAGTATGAAATCCATCAGACTTAATTATATAAGGTCATGTTCAGCTGTATGGCTCAATGATGGAATTGAGATTCAGATACTGACAGTCGCAAGCTGTGAACGTGGCCTTTATTTATAAGACTGACTGAGGCTCTTCATTATATGTATGTATGTTCATTATCTAAGCAGTTTTTCTAAGCTTATTACAAACCATTTTTGAAAAAGCTTACATACAGTTAAATAATCTATTTGACTTTGTAACACATAGGTACATGGAGGTCACGTATGGAACTTAACTTCTCCCCAAGATGTCAGAAATATGTAATGAAGTGATAGGGAAAGACTTATAAATTTGGAAAAGGCGATAGGCTACCAACTTGTCACAATCTAATTCTGAAACAGCTAATCGTGGCTTTACAGTCACTTCGAGGCTGTTGGCTCTATATTATCCTTATGGAATAAAGACGAAGTAACTAAGATGATACATAAATCGAAAACAAAATAGATAAGAACGTACTTTCACTTATTTAAACCGTAAACATACAGCCTAAATAAACAATAATAATTCATTTTCAAAGGTAATATTATTTATTTGTGTAGCAGGCTAAAAGTATATTAAAATGTGCTCTTATTATATTCGTGGCCATTAAAGTGCAAATTCCGCTTTAGTGTGGAAATTGATGGGCCTCGTGTCTGCTATCAATCAAGATTTGCAACCAAAACTCCGTTCAACTTAGTCGACTGGCCAAATTGAATAAAAACAACCGTCATTGAAAATTTGATGAACTGTCTGGCTTATTGGTTATGATAAAATAATAACCTTTTCATTCGATATTTTCTGGTTGCATGAAGGACATTGGTTCAAAATTTGTTACAAATTTTAATATTGGAAAAGTTGAATTGGAGCGTTCATAATTGTTTACAACTTTGAACATTTCATAACCTTCCTCCATTCCATAAGTTTTATACAGCAAATGATAAATAAGATAGGCGAATGTTATTAAAACCAACGATTAACATCAAAACTTATGTGACTGTCTCAGTGTCGTAGGCGTTAATGAGTTTGCCTTTAAAAGTGAAGGTCCTGAGTTTAAATCCCGGCCAGGGCATGATGAAGCACGAACTTCTTGATTAGGTCTTGGATGTCGGTCTATTTAAGTATTCATTATAAAAAATAGTATTGTTTATTACATCATAACACAAGTCTCGGACTTATTTCAGGGCTAGCTAAGTCTATGTAATTTGTGCCGTATACATTTATTGATTTGATTAAAAAAATTCAATTAGAAACAATAAACATCCAATGCAGCAGTACTGATAGAACGAACATAATTTGTAGTGGACTAGTAGTCTACATGTCCGCATTGTCTTGTCGTCAGCCTCGCTCCGGTCAATCGTATTGTGCTCTCAGTCATGTGTGTTTCATTCACATGGGATTAACTATTAGGTACATCGAGTATTTATTGCTTCATAATCTTATATATTTATTAGATCAAAGAATGCAATTGCGGAATAATTTATAAATTACAATGTTAAATACAATAAGTTAATTCACATCTAATGAATTTCATTTCGAATTAACCAAATAAGTATAGAAGTTCATCAGCAATATGATTTGTCAAAAACCGAAAGAAAATTATTAGCGATAGTTAAGCTTTATCAATGATTATCCAAAGTCCATAACATGCTACGAGTACATCAAAATATTTTATTAAATGTTCTCTTCTATACTGATCAATAAAATATAAATGTGAAAATATTTGTCCGAACCTATAAGAAGTCACTCATAAAATTGCATAAATCCCTAAGACATGGAATTTCTTATACAGTGTATAATTATTAAAAACATAATACCGAAAAATTTACTTAAAGATTAACAGTATTACTTATCACTATTCAAAATTCAAATTCAAAATTCAAAATTTTTATTCATTATTATAGGATATTATTATATCGCTTAATAATTGTCGTATGGTTTAACAACTTGGTTGACGTCAACTAAATTACTTAAAAACTAAGTTTACTGCCGCTTCCAAGGCGTCAGTGCAGAAGAAGCGGTAACAAACTGCACTGCAGCATTTTCATCAACAACGTCAACTTCACAATATTAAATTATACTTAGAATAGAATGTGGACGGGAGAATACATTGTTCACGGGAGATTTATATATTTATGAGATTTAATATTGAAAAAAGAAATATATATATATATATATTATGGATTGCCAATTTTAAAAAGATTTATGTACAGAGTGTACTGAAATTTTGATTTAAGTTCAAATTAAACTACAATTAATTACGAGGTTCCTGTGCCAAGCTCGAGCCAGATGTTTTTATCATTAAGGTAATCATCAGTCCTATAATAAGCCTTCCCACAAAGTACTTTCTTTACATACTCTTTGAATTTTCGGTTGGGCATATCAAGAACAGACTCCGGCAACCTATTATAAAATCGTATTCAGTTCCCCATAAATGATTTACTGACTTTGCTAAGCCTATGAAACGGCATGACTAATTTATGTTTATTACGTAAATTTCTATCAGTTGTGGCACTAACTTTTTGAAAAAAAGAGGTATTTTTCCTAACATACATTATAAGATCAAAAATGTACTGGGACGCTACTGTAGGTATGTTTATTTTCTTAAAGAGTTGTCTTAACGAGTCTCTTGGTCCTAAGCCGTAAATTGCGCGAACGGCCCTTTTCTGAATTATAAAAATAGTTTGTATATCAGCCGCGCTACCCCATAAAAGTAAACCATAAGATAACAAGCTATGAAAATAGCTAAAATAAACAAGCCTAGCTGTAGCTACATCTGTCAATTGTCGGATCCTCCTAACAGCATAAGCGGCAGAGCTAAGTCTATTGGATAGTTTAGAAATATGAGCACCCCACTGTAGCTTTGCATCAATTATAATTCCTAAAAACTTTGTATTTTCAACAAATTCTAATTTCTGGCCTTCCAGTGTTATGTCAGTATTGGCCTGCCTTACGTTTGGAAGGGTAAATTTAATGCATTGGGTCTTATTAGCATTTAAAAGAAGATTGTTGGTTGAGAACCAGATAGATATGGCCGACAGTATATTATTAACCGAACTTACATTTTCGCTATGGCGATCTAATTTAAATATTAAAGAAGTGTCATCGGCAAACAGCACTATACCCGCCTGTTTTTCCACCATAAAAGGCAGGTCATTGACATATACCAAGAAGAGGAATGGTCCTAAAATTGAGCCCTGAGGAACACCCATTGAGACGCTTGATCCGCTTGACTTTACTCCATTAATATCTACAGTTTGAAACCTATCAGTCAAATAGGATGCCATTAGTTTAGTTGATTTGTGGTCAAACCCATATTGACGAAGTTTACGCAAAAGTGTCTGATGATCTACGCAATCAAATGCTTTAGAGAGATCGCAAAAGACTCCAACTGAATCCTGTGAACTCTCCCACGCGTCATAGATTTGAGTAACAAGTGCTACTCCCGCATCAGTGGTGGACTTCCCGGCAGTGAACCCATATTGTTGGGAATGGAAAATGTTATTGATTTTAAAATATTGTTGCATTTGATTAAGCATCATCTTCTCAAACACCTTGCTCAAAACTGGCAATATAGAAATAGGTCTATAATTGCCAAGGACTGTTTTCTCCCCTTTTTTGAATAGAGGTATTAATTTGCTACATTTCATTAAATTTGGAAAAATACCCTCATCAATACATTCATTAAATATAAAAGCTAGATCAGATGCAATAATATCTATGATTTGACTTATGATACTAACAGACATACCCCAATGGTCTTCAGACTTTTTCAAATTAAGTTGTTTGAGATAGATATATTTGTATTATAATTCAAATATATCTATCTCATTTGGGGCAATTTGGTTTTATTGGGTAGAAAGTAGACCGATTCAAATGACAATATTCGCATGAGTGCGGAATCAATATAACTAAGAATTAATTGGTTTTTGGATTTGCAATCTTACCCGTATATAATGCATTTTATTTGTAAAAATACATACATAAGTACGTATATAATCACGACATAGTACACAGGGTAGAAATAAAAAAAAACAGTCTCGAAAAACTGAATGGCTACGTTATGCTGTATAGCTTAGTGATAGAATTCAGATTCCAATAATGACAGATTGATCTCCCAAGTTAAATATAAATATAGTAGTGTGTCTTTTTAAAACTGCACAGGAAGAGAGCAGCTGGCACACACTATGTTATTTCTTCGCTGGATCTCTCTTCAGGCTGGCATGGTAAGTTGTACTAAATGAATGTGAGCCTTATTTCCTTAGTCGCCTTTTACGACATTCATGGGAAAGAGATTGAGTGGTCCTATTCTAAAATACTAAAACTACGGGGTATTTAGTTTATTATATAATACAAATATAAAAAGAAGACATATGTTTAAAAAATTATTGTAAGTTTAAGCTGAAAGCTTTTTATCTCAATTTATTTTTAAGAATAGTTACCAAAAAAGCAGGTTTTACAAATCCGCTTATTCTTAAAAAATAACACAATATTTTTACAGAATTTTTCTGAAGCGGGATTTCAGGTTTCTATCATAAATTTGCGACGAAGCTTTGCCAAATTCAGATGTTCTAAAAGTTTACATTTTTAAAAACCAACTTTATTTCTATTCGTCATAAATATTATAATTGGTTTTAACCATTAGATCTTATCTCAAATATCTTATCGATATACTTAGCTTTAAAATAATTATAAAAGATACAACATAGTTTAGTCTTTAACATCATAAAATACGTACTTATGATCGTTAAAGCTATAAAAATGGTTTCAGTATGAAATAAGCTCAATATACGAGTCCATAAAAAACATGGGAACATAAAATTCCCAGTACCTTATATATTACCAATTTCCGATATGCTATCCGATATTACTTAATGTTTCGCTTTTTTCCAGTTTTATATAAAATGACTTGTATCGAATTTTGTTTAATATTATGTGCAGGCATGCGTGTGAGATAATCTTGAATTATGTTAACGACGAAATATTAACATTGATAAAATGTATGGAAATTGTTAAAATACAATGGACTTAAAAGAATAGAGTATTTTTGACACCAAATAGAGTATGTATTACAAATAAAATATTTTTCAATCATAGAACTTATTTTGATCCTGTAAACTTTTATCAATTTTCTTTCTTGATCTTAAAACCATTCGACGAAAATATCTGGATGTTATTATTGAAATGCAGAAAAAAAGTATACGTAAGCCATAGAGAAAATGGAACTAATGGCAATATAAAAATGAAAACGAACGCCCCCACTGGTTCTGTCTACAATCTACACAAGCTTTAGTTAACTGAATTTTCCCTTGGCGTCGTTTCTACGCTCCACAAAAAACAAAAGTCGACCAACTCCGCAGTGAAAGTAGTACTCAAGGAAGTAGAGAATGGACTATTAAAAAAGCTTACTTTGTTTTCTTGAAAGTAATTTAGTTTTACAAGATGCAGCGTACTGCTATTACTATATTTTCATTTGCAATAACACTCCGTTGCACAGTGTTCTTAGGTACCAATGAAATTTCTGAAATATACATTCCAATAAAAAGAAAAGTATTCTGGGGACGTGGAAAATGTGTCCGCATTTGGACAAATTTGGGTCGAATTTACCTCGAATGGAGAGACTGAACGATCCCTTACAACCCTAATATAAAATCCAGTGAAAACCGCTTTTACAATATTGAATAGGAGACAATATAAGTGGACTTAAATATTCTAAAAGTATGTGCCTTTAAAAATAAATATTACGATAGAGAAATTGGTAGCATAAAGGTAATTTGAGTTTTTTCGATGTTTGGAATACCTATTTATTATTATTCTGTGTACTTTAGAGTACGATTACTCCATCTCTTTCTCATGTTGTAAAAGGTAACTAAGAAAATAGGCAAAAATGTATTAAAACATTTGTTTTAATGTCTATACGTATAACAAACATTAAATTAAGAAAATAAAGGTAGAAATCTGTGGCGAGACATTTTAACGAGATAAATTTAAAAACAATTTTTGAAACATCAATACGGAAGCGCGATGTAATATGGGCAATGTAATAAGTCGTGGTTGGTAATAATTAAGTAACTTTGCGTTAATTACAAAATTATAAGGGAAAGTTATTTGCTCTACTGAAATTTGTGGTTATGGCTTTATTAGCATAATATATAGCTCAGAAAAAGTTAATATATAGCGAAACGGCAATTTAAATCTGTCATTTGAACACAGAGACCAGCGCAGTGGAGTGAAGCCGGGGAAAGTAGACGACGTTTTTGTTCGAAAGATTAACGACAAAGTGTGAGTCACAAAAAAACCTTCGTAAAGTACCGAAATTGCCAAAACTTCGTGTCGAAGCCTGAAATTCTTGTTCTAAATGTCGTCGTAAATGAAAGATGGTTCTTTTAAAATCGGAAAAGAAATTAGGAACAGACGTTTTTAGGATTACGAGTTCTGTAAGAACTCGCAGTACCTTTTCACTTGTTTTTACAAACGAGCCGAAATGGTCTTATTATTTAAACTTCTATTGTAAAAATGTTTTTCCACCATTTTGTGGAAATTAAAATACTTTTAGTTGCAAATGTTACTTCACAAATCCTCCACGTTCATTACACAATCATCTAAGTATATCTATAAAATAAAAAACAATAACTTAGTCTTTTTTTTTTATTCAATAAAAATGTATGGTGGCGAAAACTGTTAGGTATCCAGTTGTTTCGTGCTATAAAAAGGTAATCAGGTGGCCAGGCAAGGCCCAGATGTTTAACATCCAATTAAGAGACAGGCGCAAAAAATCCGGGCTCAACCCGTAATGTGGCTGCTAAATCAGGCTCACATATGAAAAGTTACGTAAAGGTTATTTAGAAGAATTTCCGCCGCTTTGTGGGAAATGTGGCATTCCCAGCTAATGACGCCGGGTCCTACGATATATCTTTCTTAGTATAGTCCTGCTAAGCCCGTAAATTTCACCTCACAATAGTTTCTGCTTGATGAAAGATCAAATTTCTTATAGTCATTTGTGACAATTGTTGGTTACATTATTGCGAATATCTTTTTTTGTACATATTACTCTATTTAATTAATTAAATAAGGACTAATAGAATATTATATTATTGTTTTTAGGTTTAATTTTTCTACGATTAAAAAAATATTTTAATTTGAAAGCAATTGAAAAATATTATTTAACTTAGTTTTAAAATATAATTATAATACACGCTCTATTGACCTTTCAGGAAACAATATGTACCTAATGCAATTAGAGAAATCCTCATTAAAAAAATTTTTTTTACTCTCCAATCTATTAAAATACACCGAAAGATACAATTTATGGTACAGTATTATTCACATTTACGTGATTGATAAATATGCAGAATACATTTAAGGATACAGCATAAGCAGATAAGGGCCAAATGAATTGTTTCAACAGAAGTAAATCTGTTTTGTAGTTAGGCGCAGAAATCACGGTGACTCGTGCGCTTGATTGAGTTTTCTTTTCCATTGTGCTTCCATTAGTAGAATAGGCTTTCTCCTTTCTCTCAGACGCCATGTGTTTCGCGAAAATTATATCAGTAATTTTTCTTTTGCTATGATGGACATCTTGGCAGAGTCATTTTGGTGTTTATTCGTATTTGTTTGTAACATAGATTTTTTGAATGAAATACTAAGTTTAAATCTATATCTATCTATACATATAATAAATCTGTAGAAGGGTCAATTCTGTACATTGAAAATATTGAAAAAATAAATAGCAGGGGGTGTTACTGGATCGATACCAAACACAAATATGTGATTAAAAAAAATTTTGTCTGTCTGTCTGTATGTTCAGGCATCACGTGAAAACTAACGGTTCGATTTTGATGAAACTTGGTATAATTATACCTCATTATCCTGGGCATAAAATAGGATACTTTTTATCCTGGAAAAATACGAAGAAAAAAAAATTTAATTTTTCAGTTTATCCATAGACGTTGTTCTGTAGAACCGCGAACACACGTTACGTTACCCGCAGTGGATTCAGGGCCGTAACCTGTAACACCGAAAGTCGGATTTAGCTTGAACCGTTTGCGGCACACGCGGGCCGCTACTAATTACTATGAAAAAAATACTTTAGTCCGGTCAATCTAGACATTCGAAGCTACATTAATTCCCATCAAGCTGAAAATGAGTATAATTGTTTAAAACACAATCAAAAGCATTATTTCAAAATTTCCCATGATTCCGGTTTAAGGAAAAAAAATGACCCAAGGTCAAAGGTAAAAAACGGGTGTTTCGCGATTTTCTTCAAAACTTACGTTTTTCAAATCGGAAAATTACCTCAGACATCAATTGTAGATCATAAAGTTATCTATAAAAAAGGTATCAATATTATTTTTCAATAAAGCTACCGTTTCTGAGATATGACGATGCAAAAAGTTGCAGGCGTCATAATATGCACACGTTTCCACGCCACCTCTGAGTTAATGTACTATTAGCGCGTTTTTTTTTAAACATTTTTATTATTAAACTTGAAAAATACTGAAATAGGTTAGAAGAAACACGTGTTTTCACTACGCAGTGGCACTCAAGACTAACTTTCGCATTTATTATTTAAAAAAATAAGAATAACCCTAAGTGAAGAAAATCATCTTAGGAAAATAATAGAGATTACAATTAAATCAAATTAAAACTAAAACTACTTATAAAAAGAAAGAAAAAAGATGACTACAAACTAAAATGTAATTTATAAATTGTACAGTCCCTGCATAGTATCAACATGCGGGAGTGTGCCCAAAAGGCTGGCAGCATTGCAAATTGAATGGCAATGCGGATTCTCTGAGCCAGATAATTTCCAGCCCTCGGTCAAGAGATACCTCAATCAGCTTTTTCGACAATTGTCGGAAAAGCTGATGGGCAGATAGGCCCCCCGTCCCAGAGTTTCTACCCCAAAAGGTTCAAAAGTATAGGTATTGCCGATACCTACATATTTGCGCCTTTTGAGGTTTTTTGCCTCATTTGAAGTAGAACCGGCCTTAGATTTAGTAACCTGAAGATGAGACGGCGCAAGTGTGTCGACACAAGTAGCATCCCACACCAAAGGCCGCCCTAATCTCCAGGGTACCAAGGTCATACCATCCGGTCTCTTGGCATCATCCCGAGCCAGACCGTTTGGTTCTAGAACGGCTGGAACATGGATGGCGGCAAGAGCACGGAGGATTATATTAATTAGGGCGGCATGGCGCCTTAAGGTATACGACCCTAGCCACATACACAATTAAACAGAGAGACAGATGTTGTCTCAAGGTTTCACTACAGTATAAATGAAGGGACTGGGTTTCATTATACTTATGTATATTTTATATTTTGAATTCAAGTTAAAATTACCGACAGAACAATATTTTTACTTATATTACTGCTACACAGAGTATATACGAGACGTGCTTATGCATATTATGACGCTTGCAACTTTTTGCATAGTTATATCTCAGAAACGGTAGCTTTATTGAAAAAAATTATTGATTCCTTTTTATAGATAACTTTATGATCTACAATCTATGTCTGAGGTAATTTTCCGATAAAACTTACCGTTTTGAAGAAAATCGTGAAAAACCCATTTATAACCTTTGACCTTGGGTATTTTTTTTTCCTTAAACCGGAATCATGGAAAATTTTGAAATAATGGTTTTGATTGTGTTTTAAACAATTATACTCATTTTCAGCTTGATGGGAATTAATGTAGCTTCATTCTTATTTTTTGGTCTAAATTGACCGGACTACTTACTACAGAACGCGAACTCAACAGCAGTAGCTCAAAACAGGGATCTCCTTAATTATTATAGGCCTAGCCGTAATTGGGTCCAATAGATATTTATATAATGTCATTGTAAGAGTTACTCAAAATGGAGAAATAAACCATCCACGCGAAGACCGACATCCGTGCGGACGGAGTCGCGGGGGGAAGCTAGTAAAACAATAATTGCTTAGTGCTTCTAAAATATGACAAAGCTTTGTAATAAAGTTGTTTTTTACTAATTATTATAGAAAAATAAAGATACCCAAGTACTTCGTCAATCTTTTAGGAAAATTCTATCTAATAATAATTCTATCTATTAAGTAAGTGACAATAAGGATTAATCAGTCAGTCAGTAAAATTTGAGATAATTCAAATATACTTAAACAACTACTGCAAAGTGTCTTCTGATTATATTTTCAATGACTCAAATATGATTGAAAAACTTGTCTTAAAAGGTGCATAAGATGAAGTTTTGCCACGTCAAGTACCGAGGCAACCTTAACTTACCTTACTACCACTTAAGGCAACTGGATGAGAATCAACGATCAAAATTGGGTTAGATACTCTTTCAAAAATAATAACCTTCATTTCCGCGACATCCACAATTCCACATCCATTTACTACATTGTCCTTTTAAAATTGTAAAACCAGTCTTAACCCAAAACAAGGTGATTTAATTCATGCACCAAAGAGAGACCTGCCTAGTGCTTACGAAAGTAAACGAAAGCGGCCCCTGAGTGCTCTTGTGGAGCTGCCGTCTAATTAACGACGTATCTAATTATACCATCGCCGGCAGGGTTATCAACTGGCTAGATTTGGGACAGGTAGAAAAGATAGCTAGCTTAAACCATCTTTTGTACAGAAATTTATATGAACAATTTAACATACTTACTAGTAGAAACTAAATGTGAGTAAGTATTTGAGAGTAACCTAAAACAAAGAATATGGTTCCAGCATAATCATACTCTCGGTATTTATCCTAGTTACTGCCACTTCCTGGAAAGAATCGAAAGGGTTCGCTTTTGATCTACAATCCTGGAGTATATTATCGTCTAGTTCTCTTACGGGGAAGAACCAATAGTCATGAGACTTAAAACCACATTTGACTGGAAAGGACATAAGTACTTATTATAATTATATTCTGCTCGTTATAGGTTCATTAATTTATCAACCCGTCTGCAATTTTGCACCTATCCTGCTATACTGACATCTACCATTGACAACCCTATGGGAAGCTTCAGCGAAGAGAATTTCCCAAATTACTTATTACGAAACGCAATTACACTTAGGGGGAATGCTATGAGACAAATTGAGTTAGGTGTATTACCCTTTAGTTATTGTTGCACGGAGCTTTAGAGAATTTAATCGATATAAAAATCTCAAAAATAAAGTTTTAGTCGAACTTTATTTCTGTAATTTTAATTTTTGGATATTTCATTTTGAAAAAGATTCCATGTCTTATAACAACAGAGAAAAATATTCTTGTGTATTCCCAAGTTCACCAATTTTGGCATGGATGGAAATAATAATGTTGAAGGATACTTCCTCTGAATTTCCGGAAAAGAGTGAAAAAAATCATAATATGACATCTCTGGATGTATACAAGTCTAATATGGCATATTCAGCCGGGCATTACATTGCGAACAAAATGGACAATCAAGATAGGGACAAAAGGAAATCTCGCTGTTCATTTGTTTTGTTAGTTTTCCGCATATGTGTTTTAAATAAGATCGCTCAGGCGTAGAACGTTTACGACGGGCCGCAACAATTTGTCTCAGAATGCGCATATGATAGTGAGTTAGGAACATCGAACACTGCATTTTTAAAACGTTTCTTACTATTTCTTACACCATATCTTCTAAGTGAGAGATATGAGTGCTTTTTTAGTTTCTTACATCAGATTTCCAGCTCTTTTTTTCGTGGTATACATACATATATCCCTATCATCTTGCTATCTAAGTTTTAATTTGCCATGGCGCTTCCGTACTTCGAATCTTATATATTGTTTTTGTGTCCTTCATACTTGTATCTATATAAGTCTTATTTTAATAGAAATCGTCTAAAAATGTGCGTCTATAGTCTAGTGTGCGTAACCCCTAACGGTCCCATAGCTAGCAGCCTCGCTGATTTGCATCATAAAAACACGACGGCTCAGTTCAGCCTCGGGCACATTAATCACGCATGTTCCACCGACTTTTCAATGAACATTCAATTTTTCTTCTCCATTATTTGCTTGGGTTTTTCTCAATGACGGTAATCACTTTGTAATATCTATTTAGACTACATTCACGCCTTAAATTCGGTAGTCATTAATTTTATTGCGTGAAAGAAAAGGAAAGGAATTTTTTTTTCATAAAAGCTTTAGGTAGAATCTTGATATTGTACGGTTGATTGAAGATTTTGCTTTTGGTGTTTTCAACTCCACTCAAAAGTTATCACTTAAATAACTACTCTGTTCTTGAAAACAACAATCGGACTGTGATGAAAGTTAGAGAATAATTATTAGACTAAATCGTACTATTATATTATTAAAATTTCATAGTAAATTACAATGGATACTATTAGACTTATCAAGCTCTACTACGTTGGTGCATTGAAATTGTTATAGCCTAATTGCGAACTATTTGATGCTATTGAACACATGGCTGTATAACCGCTTGATTTCCATATCAATGTGTGTGCGTTTCAAACTTGCATTTAAGAGTAAGTAAGATCGTTGTATTGTTATGCTGTTTTAATTTAAGATGCGTTTTTGTCTTAGAGTATTGACTTAAATCGTTTTTATTTCTTACATAATAACAATGATAAGAATATATGACAAATGAACAAAAACAAAAAAAGTCATTTGGATTGGACATGATTTCAGGAAAAAAAAAATTGTCTTTGAAATTAGTTCATACAAAATGTTGAAGTTTCACGTACGATTTAATGAGAATCATCCCGGCTTCATTTCGGTCTGAAACGGTTACATTATGGAAAAGCGGGTATCGCTTTCCTGGTGTTTTCCTTTCTAATTGTTACATAAACTAAACGAAATGAACAATTTGTGGTCGACTAAATACAACAAAGGATCATTGCCAAATGTTCTAGTATTTTATTTCAAAATTATAGAAACTGACTCAACACAACGGTTTTATGTTTGTGCATAGGTACAAACATAAAACAGCTCATAGCTAGGTATGTAATGCTGTGTTTTATCAAAGTTGCATTAACAGAAACCACATTTTCACTATTTCTTCATTCATACATAAGTAGCAATCACGTCTATGTCCCTTACGGGGAGACATTCTTTCAGACGTATGGCTTAATGATGGAATTGAGAATTAAAAAGTAACGGGTAGTGAGATCGCTAGCCCATCGCCATATATTTAAATCTGTGTATCTATAAATAATATAATGCTTAAATCGTATCATGAAAATAAATACCGAAATGTTGTGTTATTCTTGTCAACTGATTCAATTCAAATAAACGAAACGTAATCTTGAAAAAATAATCAATCTTCAAGTTGGATACGTTACTGTCGACACGACGCGTCTCTCAATGTGTTCGTTTTTACGTTTTTACCTTTTTCATAGCAAGCCTTAAGGGAAATTTAGTGATTGATGAGACTTTATAATGGGTTTTGTTCTGATTCCTATTTAATTTCCTGTTCGGATATTTAGCTGTCGTTTTATTATAAATTTGGCAAGTTCACGGAAACCTAAACGCCTCCTAGTAAGAAGATTGAGTACTTGAAGATAATGTAGATTTACAATTATAAAGTAACGTTTTGTTTTATTTTAATATTGTCAAATTAAAAACAGTACTAGCTAAACATATTAAAATTTATTTCTTTTAGTTTTATATCGTTTATTTTTTTATAAGATTAAGAAATGGCTAAGAAGTTACGATATAATTACTAAGAAAAGTCTTCATTTTACAGTAATAAAATTAATGAAAATCTGATTTCTGAGAGTGATGATGTATGGTGGCTAAAATTTTGTGATATCTTCTGTTCCTTGCTAACCATATCCCATCTATCACTGTCTATTGCAATTCACTGCAGGACATTGGCCTATTCTGAGGTATCCTACGTTGCGATGATCATAAATTATTTTGCCAACCTAGTATATATTTACCTTATTGTATGAAAATTAATTATAATAATTGTGTTAAGTTTTATTTCTATCTTTGGTGATCTCTTTAAGAAAAAGGAGCCAAAATCCATACACAAAACCGGAATATTCTATCATTTGTTAGTTACGGTTTTATAGGAAGCAGCATTACATTAAAGGTCAATTTTAAAAATGTAAAAACGACCGTCCATAACCAGAATGTGTGTTCATATTGATTTTACGAAGAATAACCTACACCCCACGTTTTACCAATGGCCGTAAATTTCAGCTACACTTGCTGTAATAAATTATTGCCTAAATTTAACAATTGTTGGTATTTTTTTAAAATATAACTCATGTCTATTCTGTTTCCGTTTTATTGTTATCCAATTGAATATAAAGAAAGGATTGATTTTAATTAACAGATATTGAAATTGGGTCTATTGTGTTTTTGCCAGCTTGATTAGATTTTCAGGAACAATGTGTAAGGGACACGATAACAAATTGAACGGGGCGCTTGATAAAATGTATTCATGCTTGTAAAATTATATTATTTTAGATAAATATCAAACCTTATTACCCCTTTAGTGATAAAGGAATATTATACGAATGAAATAATTGACCTAGTGAAGTGACACATGACATTTTTTGTACGTATTTAGGTAAGTTCGAAATGCGATAACTTTCGAATCTTTGGTGCTGATGTTGATAAAAAATTAAATTATATGGATCTGTTAAAAGAATTTTCAAGTTCGTGGGGTATTCACAATGTAAAAATGTTAAGTGTATCTAAGTGTAATGAGATCTAAGTTCGCGGCAAAGAACTAGTAACTAAGTAAATTACATATGTTTAGGAAAAAGATGATGCGTTTACATATTTGAGCGTTGGAATTTTATGTAATCTCAAACTCTCTTTTTAAATGGATCATCATTATTAAAGCTATAATTTCTTTCATTAAAAGGTAAACTTTTCAGTTTTATGTATTCATGATTCGAAACAAAACGGAGTTATGCAAAAAGCCAACGTTCTGAAAAAGTTTTAATAAAACAATCTCCAACAACTGTATGTTATACTGGTGAAAAAATGAAGAATTTAAAATAGCAGGGCTTTTATGAAATATTCAAAAAGGAACTTTTTTCGTTTAGATATAACATGGAATAATTTGTACGTACTCTTTGTTTAACAAATTCTGAAAATATATTGTTTGAGGTGACTGATGTTTAGGTATTATATAGGTACTTTACTTTTAATCGATTTTGTTTATTGTAAGAGTTTTTAATAAGTATGCACCCGATATACAGTATACTTATGGAAGACTGGTTAGAGTATCAAATTCTACTGCGGACCCGTTTTAAGTGACTAGGGCATATAACGTGGGTTTTAAATGTCTTAAGTACGGCTATGAACCTACCCTACACGATACTGAGCCATTACCATATAGAAAGAAAAAAGGCAAATTAAAATAAAATGGAATCGAGGGTTACCCACCATCTTTAAAACACCTTATATAAAACAGTTTACTACGATTTCTTAAATAAAAAAGAGTTTAACAAAACACCTTGTACATTTTCCGAACCCGTGTGTATTGCAGGTACATTTGCCGGTTTTGTGTGTTATTCGAGGTAAAGTGTACATAAAGTGTGGTATTTAAGTCTTTGTGACGAGAACAACACGTGCTAAGATTTCCTTTGGCAGTCATGGCCGCAATGCGGTTGAATATTGCAAACGTGAATTCCTAAAATAAAGCAAGTGGAAAGATGTAGTCTCTGCCTACCCCTCCGGGAAAAAGGCGTGATTTTATGTATGTATGTATGTGAATTCCTAAAGCACTAAATTTTTTTGCAATGTTTTTGTATAGGAAAAAATACATATATTGAAACGATTTAGTTTGATACAATGACACGGCAAATGTAAATATGCATTATTTGAATTTACATGCAATAACTTGCTTACCAACAGGCAGTTTGAGGTTAAACTCACTCAAAATCTCTAAAAAGAAAATATTTATAATAGGGTAAATACCTATCAAAATATATTTGTTTTATAAAATTCTTGTAAATATTTCAAGAAATATTTCGAAATCTAATATATTTATATATAAAGGAATTGAAGAATATTGGTATATAATAAGGTATATAATATAAATAATATACATACATACATATTATCACGTCTATATGCCGTGCGGGGTAGACAGAGCTAACAATCTTGTAAAGACTGATAGGCTACGTTCAACTATTTGGCTTTAAGATAAAATTGAGATTCAAATAGTGACGGGTTGCTAGTCCATCGCCTAAAAGAAGAATCCCAAGTTTATAAGCCTACCCTTTAGTCGCCTTTTACGATAAATAATAATAAAGACATGGATTTTTATTTAAATTATGTACCTACATAAATTTGTATACTAGCTGATGCTTTTTCGGTGAGGGAAAACATTGTGAGTAAACCCAATTAGGAAACTGTGTAATAATGATCGATCCAATACGGGTTAGGTTCCCCTGCAAAGATTACGGAGGTCAGATGGACGTGTAAAAACTTAACTCATCAAATCCAGGATCCGTGGTTATGCACATATCCAGAAAAGGCATACTCAGGGCGCCTCTCCAGAGCGGTGAGGACGCAACCGGGACTAAAGCCAGGAAGAAGAAGACATAGTTGGATTTTTATATATACTTTGAAGGACAAAATCGCAAGGATCTTGAACACGACCGACCGTGTGTGTGATACAATTTTTACACGTGTATTTTCCTTAATTCTAGATAATTTCAGTCGTAACCAGCAACAGGCGAGCCGAGCAAACCGGCTCAGCAAACGCTAACCGCAAACCCCCGGAGATTCTGGCGACTCGCTCGGAATAGCTTTGTGCTGCTCCTTTGTCTTTAACTGAGCATTCTACTATCTCCCTAGACCTACTTATATATTCCCAACTTAACCCGCAGCTGTGCGACATACACTCCGAGCTGATTGTTACGATAAACAGCGAAATGCGCCTTTGAAGAGAACGCCTGGAAAGTTTCTGAGAAGCGGTATGGTACAGGTGCATTTGTGAAATAAAATAGCGTGAGGATAACCTGCATTTTGTTTTTAGACAATTGGTTTGGGTGTTCGTAAAATATGTATAAGTAAATTTGTGTTGCATTTTTTAAATTATTCATACAGTTAACGACGCTTTTAGCTGAGTTATAATACAATTCTATTTCAAGTTACGATAATAGAAAGTCTGAATTGAATTGATTTTAGATTTCATAAAGTGTTCGAAAATATAGTATTTTCGATTTGCAAAAGTTTGCACAAAGCAAACAATTCGTTAGGGAAGATTTTGCCTGAATATTATTTCGTGTAAATACACAATCTTCCGCTTGATTTGCAATTCACATAACGAGCGTCGGTCTAAATTATTCATTTCAAATTTAAGTGTTTTGCGACAAGGTAAATTAACACCTTCAAATGCTTGTACAAATGATTGAATACTTAATATAGTTACATTATTAAGTTTCCCTATTAATTTAATGAAGTCTTAAAAGAAGTGTGGTTCCCACTTAATGTGGGAGTGGAGTATAAGAGGTCGGTAATATTTATTTTTTTCAATTGGTATAGAAGACTAGTAGAGCTGGTAATCTGTCCCTACTTTAAAATTAAGGTATTCCAATCATAGGATTGTTATCGAATATGAATAGTAATTATAGAACGCGCGTGATTAAGGTGTATTATAATATTAATTCGTGAGTAAATATTGAGACTAGTTAATAATGTGGTTAGGTAGTTTAAATTTCAGAAATAATGAGTTTGAAACCTATCATTCCATTTAAATTCACAGCGCGTTACAAATTTTCATTACATAAATTTGCGTATCGCGTTAATTGTCTCCTTAACGTTACATGAGCGCGTTTATTTTAACATACAATACAATTAACGTTATTTTGCTTTAATATTTGCGTGGTTTGTTTGATTTATTGCGTTCAAGCAGACAAAAGCCGAAAGTATATATCGAAAATTCCTGTGACGTCATAATGTTGTTACAGTTAATTGTAAGTTAAAATCAATAAAACAACGTTTTTTATGTGATTTGCATTTATTATTGTGATACACTTTTACGTTGTTAGGTCGACGGACGCTAGGTAATCGTTCATCAAAAATCAAAATCAAATCAATAATTTCTTTATTGTTTTCCACAATCATAATATTACCTTTTGGTTTCTATGTTGAGAGTACCATATTATAAATAAGAAAGATTGCGAGAGACTTTTGACTGAAATAAGCAGAGACTGTATCTCAATGTCACAAGGCTCTCCCTATTGGGTGTAAATTAATGGTAGGTAAAACTTTGTAAGTTTTAACACAATCGTGGCATTCATATTTCTTCATTACCGAAAAATAACAAAATTATTGTTGGGCTTTTTGGAAAGAAAAAATTACGTGGCTAAAATTCGCTGTTTTGTGGTAGATATTATTACAATTTATTAAGACGCAGGCAGAATAAAATTAATTATTATTTGATATTCTCCAAAAAAGAGAAGCTAGTCCTGAAGTTCAGTTTAAACCTTAAACTTTTAAAACCCATTTTACAGCTTCCATTTTTATAAAGAAAAACATACAAAAATAACGTTGTAATCCTTCATAATTTAATCCCTGATAGGCTTACACAAACCAACCTGTAATTGAATATTAAATAAAAGTAAATTAAAGCCATCATCCGCGACCCTGAATATTAATAATCCTGTTGCGTCTGAGAGTTAGACCCTCATAATCCTACCCTTCAGTTCCATCCTTGGAGCTGCCCTCGTGTGATTGACGTCAGGCCACGATTATTGTGGCATTCGCAAGAACCCGAGATTACGACCACAGACTTTTACAATAAGGTTACTTTGTGACATCGACCTATTTCGAAGCTAATGGAAAATCTGAGTGACATAATAAAATTATGAATTTGATTCCGTCATTGTTTTCAAAAATTTAATTTTAGATTTTAATCCTGCAATATACTATTTTCTATAAGTATTTACACCAGATTCAGGAAGTATATTTCTGTGAAAAAAATAATTAATGTTGTTTCAATCTACGAGTAATATACTCAATCTTGGGTTCGCCTATAACTATATGTAGGTGACACGATATTTGTTGCTTCTTGTGGAGGTCGCTAAATTCGCGGGGACGATGTTGCGGATAAAAGCTTGTTAAATTATAAATTACAACATTGCGTGAATTGCATACCGCTATGATTTTGTTTCAGAATTTTATTCTACCTTTAATATTCCTGTATTCTTGTTATGCATTGTACCAGTAGTATGGACATTACAATACTCGTACTATCTAGAATGTTGTTAACGCAAACTTGTTAAAGGAGTAAACGCGTGCAGTTTCTATTAGAGATCGAACACGCTGAAACTGAGTTTTGAGTTTCCAAGTGTGTTATTTAGCGGAATTCGCATAATAAGTACACGGTTTATTTGATTGATTTTTTTTATTTCTTTTATATATTAAATATTCTTTAAAGTTATTATATAGTCACATATCTGCAGTGTTTATGTAGTGTTTTAAGTAGGCCACAGGAATTCTGTGTATTATGCAAATAAACTTTTGATTTCCTGCTAAAGATATCATCGGGCTACTTGTGGTTAATTTGTTTTAGTTGTCTAAAATATTAAATCTAAACACAGAATGAATAATATTGAGAACACATCCTATACTTAACACTTATTTACGCGAAAAGTGACGTTCTTATATCGGTATACACGCATTGCCCCTAACAGCTTACAACCTTAATCTTTAATCGCATTGTGGAGGCGGAAAATATTCATAAGACTACATTCTTATTACGTGAGGATGTGGGTATAAGGTCGACAGCATAATGTGATACAATGTGTTCCCAGGTAACAACTCGGCTTATGAGGCTCTTGCCGTACCACAGATAAGGCACGCCGGGGCTCTGGGAAAGGTACCCCCAGAGCTTGTAATAAGGCCAGTAAGGTTATACAAGTTGCAATTTTTTATAAACAATGTTAGCGAAAATACTTTTGAAGGCGAATTTTGTAAAGTGAATCCTACAGTGACGATGCAACAAAGGCACTTTTTTAATCACGTTTGGTTTGATTTCAAAACGATGCTTTTACGGTGAACGTGAATACCGTGAGAAAAGTTGCGAAACGTAAAGAAAGGTGGGCTGCTGAGAAGATCATGGTTACACATCCAGGCAGCTTACCGTCTGGAAGATTGCGAGTAGGTCAGTTTAGATTATCCTACCCACGAGCTTTCATAAAGAGTTATGATTTTAATTGAAGCGATAGAAGTATGCAAGAAACGTCATAAGTGGAAAGACAGTTCTGCTTGTCCCTCCGATGGCTTCGCTTTAGCTTGAAGTTCGAGATAGAAACTACTGATGTTATAATCTAGGCTATATTCTACTTGTGTACTAAATTTCATCAAACCGTCTACTACATTTTGCGTGAAAGTGACAAACACATCCACAAATTCTTGCAAACTTTAGCATGTTTAATGTTATTAGGATGTAAACTATTTTTGAAAGCGCAATTAGTGAGTTTCACGGCGGTTACCTATTGTTTGTTGCGTGTAACGGAACGCATTGTGTCGGTGGCGCGAAGTTTTTAACGTTTTAACAATAGGACGGGGTTGGCTATTGTTGACAATGCATACAATGTGATATGCGGTTGTTTTATTTTAACTGAGATTACAATATGTTTTCAGATTTTATTTTAACTTTGGATGGAGAATTCTCATATTTTGTAATACTTTGCAATACAGTTTAAACAAGTATATTAATATTATATTTTTTTTCTCAAATACAAGCCTCAGTTTCACTTTAATCACTAAGTAATAAGTAATAGGCTTACAAACTTGGGATTCTTTTTAGGCGATGGGCTAGCAACCTGTCACTATTTGAATCTCAATTCTATCATTAAGCCAAATAGCTGAACGTGGTCATTCAGTCTTTTCAAGACTAATGGCTCTGTCTACCACGCAAGGGATATAGACGTGACCATATGTATGTATGTATGTAATCATTTATTACCTAGGTATTAACATTAACATTCTCAGAATATGACGTAAAAACTTGCTAATAAAAAAATTATTTACCAATCGGTTTTACTGATGTCAATTTATAAGTAGTATGTATATAGTGTCGTGTGCAAATACGTATTGTTTTTAAAGGTTCTTTTTAATAACTCATTAAGGAATACAAGGTCAGCATTTACAGTTTGTGGCTGGTTTTAAACTAAAGAAAAGTGACAAATTGTCTCCTTAACCTCGAAAACTGAGGTAACCACTAAATCCTCAAGTCTTAAGATTCGTGACTTTTTCCAGAGAGGGCGCCACTTTAAGCACCACTTGAAGCTCTGGCTCTGTGAAGCTTTGTTAGTCCTATTTATGCTATTATTAGCTCACTATTTACAATGACTTTTCTCTTTTGCCTATGCTGGCGTTTTCAAAATGTAAGTAACTTATTGAAAAGGTCAATAAAGAATATTTTTGTTTTATAATGATATTTTTCATTTATTTATTGTCAATTTGTTTTAAAAAAATTAAAAGTTAAATATCACTTTTTTTTAATATTTGTATTTTTTGCACCAATAACATGTATTGGTTTTGATATACAGTATACAACTAATTTATGAACTCAGTATGGCTTTTACGCCCTATCTCTAATTTTGCAATAAGTTTATCAATTCATTTCACAACACTCCATTATTCCGATCTTAATTAGAAGTTTATATACGAAATAAATACATGTGCGTAACCATTTATTTACGCTAACATCTCATTACTGAGGTTAATTTAAATTAAATGTTTGGGAGAAATTTATAAGTTAATTATTAGAACAATATTAGTAATATGTATATTACACATTGTTGTTAATCGTGAAGCTCAATGCAAACGCTAGTTTTAAACTAAAGCATTTGTTTAATTTGGATGTTATCTTTCATGTTGTCAGGCGTCATAACTTTTTTTTCCAAATTATTTGACACTGTTTTGCAAATGCAATTAACAGTAGAAGAATTTTTTAATGTCTAATTTTATTAGTAACGTAGGTTAGGTAGCATATATATTAGCATTGTTTAGCTGAGATGACTTTAAAATAGATAACGTTGCTGAAAACACTTTGAACGAGAGAAAGAGAGTTTCGCCTTTTTTGCATTGGCTAAAATTATAATTTTAACTTGTTCACCCAGTTGATAATAAACTGGGTGAAAAATAAGGTTACAGAAAATAAATCGATGGATATCAATTTAAAAATTGTTGGTCGCTATAATTTAAATTAAAAAAATTTCGAATTCGGAATCCCACTCGATATTTGTGAACAAAATTTCAAGTCTATTCGAGATGCGCGATTCATTATGCCGGAGACTAGAGTGGGGCGATGTAAGAGGCAAGTTTTAATAATGTAGGGCGGTTGGCAAGACTGCTGCCGTTTCCTACCATTCATCTCTCCCCTTCCGGTTGGCGCAATTAAAACGGCGGCTTGTTCCGGCACTTAAAAAACTTTTAAAGTACAGACAGACAATTTGAACAGTACCCGCTTTTGTTGTGAGTAATGATGATGTTACAAGTATTTGTAGTATTCGCTTAGGATTAGTATCTTTTAATGTTGAGCTGATAGCGGAGAATCTTAGTAAGTCTATTGACCATGTCTGTCTTGGAATAAAAACCTTAATAATGTACCATGTGTTTCCCTGTACTTTAGAATTAGATCCTTCTATCTCTTACATACGATAATCTAGTGCAAACTTCCTAGCTGGTCTGGTCTGGTAGGAAAGAAAAAAAAAGTTTATTTTATAGCTACTTTTCATCCCGCTTTAATTGCAAAAGTCAGCCAAGTGTAAGGCCTAACTTGGAGTTATTTTAGGTGATAGGCTAGCAACTACTCACTATCTTAATCTCAACAAAGAGAAGAGGAAATGGTTCTTTTCTGAAGTGCCAGAAACCACACTTACAAAATAATTTTTTTAAGAGACTTATATTATTTATGTAATTATGTACTACCCCGTTAACCCACAAATCAACACTCACCGATGTAGCGGCGACATTATAACGCGTCGATCGAAACGTCTGAATCATTCGCGTGTGGTTGAAACCATTCACCGCCGAAGTTCCGCCTAGTGATTAATGGTCTTGCGTTCCGACATTGTGTTTTTGTGATGCAAATAACTTCAGTCGGAACAAGGAAAATTGAGTGGGAGGTCCGCACTACCGCAGTTTCAATTGCCACGCCGCTGAATGCTGATGAATCGTTACGTTATTTGTTGCAACTGTTAAGTTTTGACGGTGAGACGTTAAAGCGATTGATCAGTTAAAAACAAAAAAGTTTTGCATCTTTCCGTTTTTAAAAATTGTTGTTTCAATTGAAGATACTCATGTTATTTGAATGTCAAAAAAATTCAAATTCAAATTATGAGAATAAACAAGCACAAAAACATCTTTACGTTTACAATATTGAGAGAAATTGTATATTTAACTTGAGTGAATTGAATTGCAACATCCTTGAACTATACTAATGGGAAACATATTTTTCCCTTAAAAGATGCTAAAGATTACTTAAATATTTATAAACAATAAAGTTAATATATTATAATAATATCGAAACAACCTTACGTATTATATAAGAAATCTTTTTCAGCACATGAAGTATTTTATTTGCCTTATACGTCTCCCAAGTTTATTACATAATATAATGTTATCAGTTTGATGTCGAAGCATTTGTTCCTAGCTCCGGGCAAGATTTCCGGATTTTATTAATACAGGGAGCTACAGAATATGAAGGATCTTTGGATTATAGCTGACATATTTTGGTTGATAAAAGCTGTGTTAATACGTAGAATACATTTTTACCATAATCGACTAATGAACTGGGAGGTAACAACGCAAACAAGACTGACGCCATGGAGGATAGTGATGATCATGATTATTTAACTATTATGATTCAATTCAAACACAACATTGTACTTTTTGTTTAAAATATTTATTTAAACTTAAAAAAATTGCTAAGGTGTCTTACTATGGATCAAACCAAAATTTATCACATTTTAGTGATTTTTAAATCAGGTAAAATATATTTTTTTAATTATAACTTCGGGAATATTTAAGTAAAAGCCGTGTTGTATAATGTTTTTCATTTACCTTTCTTACCATAAATCTTATTAATCAACATCGAAAATGCAATGTTAAAGACATGAAACCGATTTTATAAAATCCAGTAAGAAATTAAGAACTTTGTGAAATACCGACTCACTCGGCATGCTATAATACTTAGAATCTACGTAATCCTCCTACAAAAACTTATCACTTTCTGATGTTATAATTCAAGAGGGTTCTCTAGCGACAAGGGTGAATTTCTTATGAGCAAGACTTGTATTCGTCTCGAAAATCTATAGATACGTATATTTGACCCGGGTACGTGCTTCGTGTTTCTGGATAGATATCACAAAACTGACATCTTATTTTTCGGCTTCAAGTCCACTGTTTTTCTCGGACATTTTAAACGCTTAATGAAGAAATTTTACCCGGATGAACACTCCTAAATTGCGTTAAAACCGGTGATATTATCTTCCAAGGCAGCGCAGCTGGGTCACGAACGGAGAACATTTCATTACGATTATTGCCGACTTAATGATGTCGTAGTAACTTCACTTATTCGCGCCGAGGAGAGGTATGCAGAATTTAAATAATTCAAGCACACACGGGCATTCTCATTCCGGGAGACGAAGCCGGGTCTGACGTACAAAGAAACGGCGGTAATTCATGAGCTTAGTGCGGGCCACCCTTATCTGTTTGAGTCCTGCGCGACGCCGCTCAGAAATCTCCCCGAGTCTCAAATACTTCACCCAGCAATACTTACAACAGCCTTTAATTCGAGACAAATTATTGCATAATTTAACAGTTTCAAATCTGGATTAACATCGGCAATAAGTTACGGCAGAGTCGGTTGTTGCTTACAGAGTTTTGTCAAGGATCTGAATAATCTGGATGATTGCTTTATTAACGAAGTAGGTTTGCGGTCTTCCTGTATTAAAATTTCATAATTATTTACTCAAAATTGGTATGCCTTGAATCTTTATCTGGTATAAAATGCTGAATTTATAATTAAGCTCCTCTGTAGCTTTAAGTTACTCAAAGGTATGCAATGAACACACCAAGTCATATGAAATATATTAACTATAATTTTACCATAACATGCAATATTTTAGCAGACTTTCGACTCCTGAACTACGCAATCAAATGCGTAACTGGATTACGCAAAAATGAGAAAGAAATAATTTTTGGAACAAATTTTACTTGGCTTAAAAAATTATATCTTGTAATAAGAAAAAAGATTGCTTTTTGAAAAATATCTTCAAGAATCCTAAGCCATAAAACATTTGTCTTCAATCCACGACAAGAACAAAAATGCCATCACGTCCGGGCGACAATCATTTAGATATTAAGGCAGATTCCGTGCTGCGCTAGGAAGGTAAGTTATAAAAAGGGTCCCGACCCAACTAATACCCTTGTCATGTTAGGATGAAATTAGTTCAACTTGTGCAGCTGTGATGGCGAAACCTCTGTTTGCCCAGAATTTAATCTGACAATATAACATCAATATACAAGCATGTTATAAACATTGTCCTCTTGTTTGTTAGGGTAGTTATGTGATAGCAGAATTTACTTCTGTTGGAACGGTATAGCAAGGATTACTTTTTTGACCAAAATAGTACCATAACGTTATCAAAGTAAGAAATAGAGGGGCTACAGTATAAAACAGCGTTTTTCTTCGTATTTATTTGTATGAATTGAATATACGAAAAGTTATTACATATTTATTTTTAAGTAAATATAACGAGAAATCTAAATCATCAACTTCAGTTACTATTTCTAAAATTTCTTACAACCGATATCAACCAGAACATTAATTTTTTAAGTCATAAATTAATACTAAACATAGCTGGCCGAATTCCAATGGGAATCCACCTCCAATCTACGTGACGTGCTTATACCAAAGGGATATATTTATTACCTTTACTAGCCACTAGGGCTCACACCCGTCCATTCCAAGTTACGACTAATATAAAACAGCTCTTAATGCCGTTATTTCGAATTTAATTTTCTTTCCCAAAACATCGGGTAGATATTTTTAAAAGTAAATGTCGTGGCACTTGTAAAATATCGTTCGAACAGATGTTGCGAGATATTTGAACAAGGATTAACGGCGACCCGTTTAAAAGTGAAGCAATAAAAGTAAAACAGCAGTTAACTTTTACGCGGCATACATTTTTTTATTTAAGTCGCTCCATATGCAGTACATTTTGATTCATATTTAACAGAGTTTCGAAAATCCTTTTATGCATGCATGCAATTTCAATCCAGGTCATTGTCGTTTTCAGAATGAAAACTGTCGTACATTTTAACGTTACGAGTACATTTCTTTTTTTCATTAGATATTTTCTAAACATTGTTCGTTTTTCTTTTCATTCCATTTCCTAATTTCTCATACATTTTATTGATTCCGTAGCATCAATATTTGGACGTGATTACCTATCTCAATTCAATAGTCCTGGTTCATAATATTATGATTGATGATAGTCTGAATGGTGACAAGCATATTCAACGATATGAAGCAAGCAAAAAGCGAAACCTTTGAGAAATCAATAACAGGGCCAGTAGACCTTTTAAACATTATTGGAATCTCGTAGCTAAGTAACATTGGATCATGCTTACAGATTCAGTTGTCTGAATGTGCAGGTCTCCTGACGATGTTTTCCCTCACCGTTAGAGCATCGTTTCCATTAATTCATTCATATAATCACGTCTTTATCCCTTGCCGGGTAGACAGTAGAGACAGTAGTCTTAAAAGACTGACAAGCCATGTTAAGCTGTTAAGCTTAATGATTGAATTAAGATTCAAATAGTGAGAGTATGCTTGGCCAATTAAGCCCATTGCTTATCTCTATCGCCCATTTCTTAATCGCCTCTACTACAACTATGGGAAAGAGATAAAGTGGTCCTATTCTTTTTTAAATTGGTGCCGTGAACCACACGGCATAAATATTTTTTCTATTTACTATACTTACCATGAATTTAAAATCCAAACGCCATCTGTTCTAAAAACATCTGTGTCTGTGACTTTCAAAGATTCGCGTAGTGCCCGCCGGCTATTTGTATAGTGACATAGAAAAATGGTCTACTCTTGCATTTTGACCGCTAGATGTGTGTCGACCGCTTTATCATGGACTTCATAAGTCGGTCAAGTGGAAGGAGGACAATTTCTTTGTTGAATCCATAGTACTTTCCATAGTACCAATCTAGTTTATAAAAAGGAATACATGATTTTCAAAGAAATGCATCATACAAATACGTAGGCAGGCTTCAGCTGAGTAAGGATTATTATAAAAGTCCCGCCGTTGCTAGTTCATTAATAGGTAGCTCACCCTTTGTGTCATGAGATATCTAAAAGAAGTAACTTTGAAAATGTTTTAAGACAGTTTACTAAAATTGCAAGAAAAAACTTGCGTAAGTAATTTTATAGTACCTAAATAAATAGCGAAACTTGATCAAAATCACAGCCAAAGACCGATACGTAAAAATCAATGAAATCAATATTAAGATGAATAAACATATTGTAGTCTCTGCCTACCCCTCCGGGAAAGAGGCGTGATTTTATGTATAAATATAAATAAAGTATGTATGTAACATATTTCAATACATTTTCAGTCACTAACAATATTTATTTATAAGAAAGGAAAACAATAACAAATGTGGAAACGTCGTAATACGTTCTCTTTTATTACCAGTACGTCGGAGTTTGTGATCCGTAAAGCTTTGTTTTCGCAAATATCAATTTGGGTTACCCATGAAACATCACCTTAACGCAATATCTACAGAGAATATGGCATTAAGATGAAATATGTTGTACGTGATCGTGTTGATAAATCTCACCGAGTAAATGGAACAAAACTATTTGATAGAACTGCATTGCGTACTACATCTGTTTATAGAAAACAAGGCTTTGATATTGTCATCCGTTGCTCTTCGTCTCAGCGTAAAACGGTTACATCTTCACCTCTCTGGAGAGGAGCTTGGAGTGCGCCTTCTAACCATGATCCATATAATGTTAGTATTATTCCTGAATTGAATAAGTTTTGCTTTAGTTTTTACACGAAGTGACTCCCGGTTGACCTACGCAACGTGTTTTTTTATCATCAGCAACGATTGTGAACTAACTTGGTACTTCTTTGAATTATTACAATGCCACCATTCAGCCATTCCACTACCTACTGTAGCTTTCGAGTCTTGTAACTATTGGACAAAGTTATGATAATGTTTGTATTCAGAGTTTAACACGAGCATATGCACTATTATAATTCTGTTTTATTTTTATTCCAAAGTTGTGCTTTGGGGTTTCCACGTTGAATCAACGCGCAGCGCGACTATTAATTGGTTTTTGTTTTTCTTTCACATTTGTTTACCAAAATGAATTCCACACCACGCCCGGTTACAATGGCTTTTCATTTTAATTAGAAGTAACTTTAACGACCTACGACCTGTGTCGATTTTGACGAGCAAAGAGAAATATTGAGAAAAGGATAATTTTTAATAATTAACTGTTTTCATGCTGTGACAATATTTTGCAAAGATTTTTCTATCGTTCTTTTATTTTTGGTAAAAACGGCAGTTTGAATCTGGACTAAAGAAAAAAAAACCTTGTTTTAATTTTTATAAAAAAGAACGAATAAATTTGACAGTTTCTATGACAACAAACAGAGTAATTTAACTTTTATTGTTCAAAAGGAATAATAATACCACCATTTCCTATGATGTTGGGTTTGACTTCAAACAGTACCTTGACTAGGCTTTAGATTACGGAGCTCAGCGACCACAGCTAATTAATCTTATAGTACACAGTTATACAACAGCCAATTCAGGATCGTCCGGATTGGGGTGCAAGTTGAGTGGTCAACTTGTTAAGGTAAAGTGTTATTCAAACAAATTAAGCAATGAAAACACATTTTCACTTCATTATTTATTTTAGTTTTGGTGCAGCTGAAACTTTTATATATATTCGTAGCAGCCTGTTACAAATCAAATTGGCTGGTTTAACAAAAATATTTACTAAGTTTGCGCAAGGTTGCATGATAGATGTCAGAAGAAAGTTGTATTGTAGCATCCGCATCCTCCTGGGCTTCTGTCTTAGCAGGCTGTGAAGTTAACAATAATTTAAAGATTTAACCCTTCTTTGCATGATGATGGAAATTTCAATCATAACATTTAGTGAAGAAAAAAAGGTACTCAAAAACTGTAAACTTTAAATTTGTTGTTCCTGGCAACTTTATAAATGACTATTGCGTACAACAAAACCCTAGTACCAGTCTACTGGAAGAAGAATTACAATAAAAAAAAGAAAGGTCACTTCGGTGTAAATTTCCCAAATGTAAAGGCTATTCCACAATTTCGTGTAATCAATGTGGAGTTAATTTGTGCTTGAATAAAATAATAATTGTTTTTTAAATTATCATTTAGAATATAGGAGAATAAGTAAACAATATCTTTTGACTTATTTAGTACTGAGCTATATATGTAACAATGCATAATGATGTAAATTTTCATCACTGTTTTTTAAATAATTCAAATTCTTATTTATACTAGGATTTTTTTAAATATTTTTCCTTTAATCTAGAGCATTAATTACATCAACCTGATTTATTTTAAAACAATAGGAAAAATCATGCAATTAAGGGTTAATTCATATCATACGTTATCAATTGATAAATTCAATACAACTTTTAATTTTTTATATCTTATTTCATTGACTGGTAAGAAAAATAACCAAAGATTTTCTGTTATAATATTTGATTTACTGGACTTATACAATCTGCGAAGTGAGAGAGGCAGATGGCATACATGTATTTTGTATGTTTTTCACTGCCACACCAGCACGACACAAAAATTTGAACCTTAACCATATCAAATCTCGTACGTAATTTAGTCACATAATGTCAGCCCCCTTGAAAAAACGATGTCATCTTAAACAATCTGGCTTTATTTGGTTCCATCTGCGTTGATTTACGCTGATGGTGTCGCTCAGATCCGGCAATTTCCAGAGATGACTGCAATCGTTCCGTGTCAGTATAAATAACGAATTTTCACCTATGGGATAATATTCACGAAGGATATTTATGTCACGCTACGGACTCATACATTCAGTTCTTTAAGCATGCTATCTGTCATTTAGCAGTGTAACGTTTAATGCGAGTTTGTGTCGCGTAATCTGAAGTTGTTATGACTGTTGTTTGTTTGTGATGTACGATTTGCTTTTAAGAAGATTTGTATTTTGTTTTGATTTATATGTATAAGTGGGTACTGTTTGATAAGTATATTTTTATAAAGTACCTAGATGAAGTCTTTTTTAATATATGAAGTTAAGTTCTTTCTATTAGTTAACCAAAATGTGGTGAAGGTCCGATAAGGAAAAAAAAATATGTATTTTTTGTTTGTTTTATAGTATCTTAGTTTTACTACGAGAATCCACAAGAGACTCTTTAAAATTGACAATTTTATCGAAATAAGAAGTAGAGTTTTATAGAAGTAAGAAAAGTAAATGATATAAATGATATTACTCTTATAATATTATCATTTTGCTATCTTTTTACACGGCATTTTTGTCATTCCCAACGGTTTCTTTTACCTTACCAAAATATTCAGTTGCCGCTATAAAACTTTTCCACGATTTTCTGAAAAGCCACAGAAGAATTTAATTTTAACATTGACAGCTGCCCACTGCTTTGCTGGACAAAATGCCGGAACAATTTTTCAATAAATTTTTTGAGGAAAAAATATGACTTTCAAAATAAATAACAAAGTAGAAGGCATTGTTGTTTTTATGGAATATTTTTTTTCTATATTACTTAAGTTTCAAAGCATTTTGGATATGTCTTCTTTTTAGAATTATCGATTGGTTGATAGTATATTACGATTTTAATCGTGTTCTACGATACTTATGTCTTTATTTTACTATGCCGAAAAAAACACGGCTACGGCACACTTAGTGTAGATAGTTTCATTTAAATATATGCTTATTATATTTAAATACCTGTTGCCCGCAGATTCGCTCGCGTACAATGTATATAACTTATTTCACGGGAACTCTACTACTAAGTTACAAAAATACAATGAAGATTAGTTAATTAGATCAAGCTTGAACAACGGCCAGAAATACATACTTTTCAGTTTATAATATTTGTTTATTTATTATTCTTAATTGTACTAATTACAATTTGTAAAGTACAATAGGCAGACTTAATGCTAATAGCAGTATCTAACAGTCTACAATTGGGTTCAGCGGAGAACCTTTAGAATGTAAGCGAATATTAGTATGATTTTCATTAACATCACTCACATGATACTTTTCCAAGTTATTTTGTGTGGCCACGCCCTTTACACTAACGTATTATTCCCCAACATTTATTTCACGAAGTGTCAGCTTAATGATACAGAAAGTGCCATGGGACCCTCTCTGCATAGGGCGGTATAATTCTCACATTTCTTATCACGCCATAGCCTTATTTCATATGTTTTATAATGTAAACATCGGTGATAACCTGTTATTTGGTTATTCGTGTGACAGTTCAATTTTGTTTAGAAAACACGAACAAAAGATATTTAAAACCTGGGCCTACTGGAAGAAATTTCTCTAGAAATAAGTGCCCTTGTACTGCCTCTCCTTACACTAAGCTTCGGTTGTATTATTTTTTTTATCAATATGTACGTAAATAAAAACATCCTTGCCTTTTTTATTTATAATATTATATATATAATTTTTATATAGTGGTAACAATGGACATCAATAACTACGGGGTTATATTATTACTACTAGCACTAAGCGGACCCCAAGCCCTACAGCATAATAGCGATGGTTGTAACTGGAATCACACAAATATAGGACAGAGAGAGACTATTTCATAAAACGATTTCTTAAAAAGGGAAGAAAATAATATAAGATATTTTTACATACCGCATAGAAATTAAACTTTTTTTTTAATTACAGAGGTTTACTGCAGCTTGAAAAGCCGACCTTAATGTCGGTCTCAACATTATAATAAAATACCGCTTCATTGGTCTCTCGTGTGTACCCTTACTGGTCCATCACACAGCTGACCTAGTCATTTACATCACAAGCTAAGCCCTCATTTAATTCCAACATGTTTGCTGTGTTTACTTCGAAAGTTAGGGCTAGTGGATAAAGTACATTAAATTACGAGTAATAGATAAAACGGTTGAAACGAGTTATGTAGTAACTTTGTTACTTTCATTATATAATTATTTGTATATGTATAATGTGTATTTGAATACACAACAAGTTAAAAACAATTACATTTTATAAATAAGTTAATATAAGTTGCCGATACCTTAATATTTCTTTAATTTATACATAAATACTACCTCTCTGTAATTATGCATGTTTGGTGAATGATTGCATGGATGGCAAAATGATTCCCTGTTTATTTATTGTGATAATGATATTGTGTTTAATGATAAAATATCAGTGCAAAAAAATGTATCAAGTCATTAAATTAAAAATTGTAACCCCAAAATCTGCAAAAATTTTTTGAGGCGCCATTATAGCTAAGTTATTGCTTTTCGTCCCAAAAATTGCGTAAACGTTTTTCAATAAAAAAATATTAATAGCCCTTTGAATAATGTCAATAATGGCTTCCGGGTGTTACAATAGGACTCCGTCCAGCGAGGGGCTTTGTCAGGGAAACTGGTTGCCTTCTATTGGAAAATGATTCTACCATTCACATGCTTAACATTTAAATTTCACCGGACATTTCAGATTCCTTCTTTTGTCTCTTTGGACACATAAGTTGAAATCTCACCCTAAGCCACAATCTGTTTCGGCTTCTTCTTCGAAAGAGAATTCTGTGACTTTATTTAAAATATTACTCATGCGTATAGTTATTACAATAAATACATAAAGATTATTACCACACCTCTTTCCGCAGAGGAACAGAGGACTACCTCTAGCCCATTGAAACAATCCCTACAATATATTTATTTTACTTTTTTTATAATTATCAATCTTTTCAAAACTGTTAGCTCTCTCTCTGCCCCGCAAGGGATATGGATGTGATTATGTATGTATCAATATTTTTATGGGAACTCGTCGGCTTATAGTACTTTTGACTTGACTTAATATTTTACCAGAACGCCCAAAATTTGATACTTGTAACTGATTTTTGTTCTGTTACGAGGATCGCGGAGGCCCAATGGTTGCTTCATATTAATAATAACCTAAATTATCTACAACTGGTCTTAAGCGGGCATTGGGTCCTCAACCTACTTCTTGATCATGATGCTAGTCGGACCTCGGGCTCTTATGCCCATGGATGATGATACATTTGACTGTTTTTTTTAAATCACACAAATAGTAAGGAAAAGAAATATCATATCGCCTTTGACTTTTGATTCGTAAGGGGTGTTCCTTACTTATCAAAAAACAAAGGCGATATGATTCAACATTTCTTACTTATGTGAATAATAATTCAAAATTCAAATTCAAAAATTCAAAATTTTTATTCATTACTATAGGATACTATATATCGCTTAATAATTGTCAAAACGTATGGTTTAACAACATTGGTTGTCGTCAAATAAATTATTAATATTTATGTACGTTTATCTTTCTTCTTATTTGTATATATTTATAAATATAAAATTTGTTTATTGTTTCCTTCATTGACACCAGATTAATCTGGTTTCTATTTTCTTACGTTTGACTGGTAGATTTTATTAGCATTAAGATCACTTATTGTACCTTTTAAGCCCTTTAAATTTTAAAATAAGTAAATAACGATTCTTCTTTTATCATATAATAAATGTTTAAATTCTCAGCATCTGGCTTCAAAGCTGACTATTCATGATAGCGTGTAAGTAAAACTTTAACGCCTGGCAGTCTGTCTGACACTAAAGCTCTTTAGAGAATAATCCTATAAACAACACTTGTCAGTAATGCTTCTCTTCTAGAACTATATTTAAAACGGTGTAATATTTTTCTTTAAATAACAAATAACGTCGAATTTAATACGTTTAATATTTTTTGTATATAAATCTTGCAATAGAGACCAATTAAGATTAATTTCGGAAATCCAAAGGGACCAGCTACCCTGTAATATGTACGGAAATTTGAGTAAATTTAATAACCTATTACCATTCGTATTTCGTCCTGTCACTTTTCTTGGAATCAGAATTCCATCAGCTTTAAGCCATCTAGATAAATCTTCACAAAGTAATCGTTTACGTATTGCCTTCGAGCTTTGTGACTGTTGACTCTGTCTAACCCGTAAGGTTCAAGACGTGTGCGCGTGTGTGTTAAACGCAATACAATCACGTTTTACATTTGATTCACTTCATAAGAAACCTTTATTGTTACTGTTCAAAAGTAATGAAGCATTAGCATAAAAGCCATTTTCCTATATTAATCAGTACAATGTTCTTTCGCCATAACATTTTCGTGTAATCATAGCTCGAGCTTATCGTTCCGCCATAATTATTTTCAGCATTTCGCTTGCACGATTTGCAAATAAGTAACTATATTATTACGTACACGCCATGAAATTCATTAGTTTAATTTGCCAACTGTCTAATGAGCCTAGTGGCTGATAAAATGTTATATTTATCGGGATAAAGTGCCTAATAGCCATGTGGTTCCCAGCGCTTTAATAGAATAGCACCACTCTATTTTTTACCCGTGGATGAAGTAAAAGAAGACTAAGGGAATGTTAAATAAACTTGGGATTCTTCTTGGAGGGCAATGGGCTAGAAACCTGTCACTATTTGAATCTCAATTCTATCATTAAGCCAAAATAGCTGAACGTGGCCTATTAGTCTTTTCAAGACTGTTGGCTCTGTCTACCTCACAAGGGATATGGACGTGACCATATTACGAATGAATAAATGATTTATTGAATTTTGATTTCAATATTTTCATACCTAACTTTTAAAGTAAAATCTGGGAAATTACTCGTTTGCTCGCTCTGATTTCTTCGCGGTTAGTGTACAAAAATGTCTACAGAAAAAGGGGGAAATACAGAGGGTCAGCTTTTTTTAATTATACGAACGAACAAAGTCACGGGCGAACGCTAGTTTAAAATGTATCCATTAACAAAATTTCTCATTTCATATTCTAAGGACAGTTTGATTTAGATGTTATAATTCAATAGTTCCGTGCCGCCGCGGTCACATTGTCAGTAACTTGGCCTTTGCCCGTAGACTAATCGATAGGAAAACTTTTCGATTGAAAAAGTTCACTCAATCAGTGAGTTTTCAGATATTGAGAGATTTCGTTTGTTTCGCATGAATAAATTCTTGAAATCATGTTTTCACACACACACAATTAAAACACTTAAAATATAACATATTTTCATGATGGTGAAGAATACTGTTTAATTAGTAAATTTTAGTTTTAATTGTGTGTGCGTGAAAACATGATTTTTTTTCTCTACTGAGAAGGTCACAATTTATTGAAAACGAGCTGTACGCGAGATTTATGAAGCATCAAATTTCCAATAAGTTTTAAATAGTAAACTAAGATAGATATTAATTTCGTCAAACATTCAATATAACTCAGGTCACATTTGACGATTTTTATTTTTCTTAAATCTAAGCCAACTTAAAAAACTTGTAGTCACTTTTAACTTTTATTTAAATACAAATACATAGATACATATTGGAAGTATATCGGCAGATAAATAATTTATCAGTTCAACGCAACTTTCTTACTGAAACTGGAGTTGTCTGGCAAAGCAACAAGGAGGCAACTAAATCTTCTCCAGAAAAGATTTTCCAAGTTAACACGAAGCAAACAATATCGGCCCGCCTTCTAAACTTTTTGGGAGTTTATATCAGTTCTATGTTCAAATAAAAAGAATGAACGATTTATCCTTACCTGTTAAATTGAAAAAGTTGCCGGGACTACTGTAGGGTGAAAGATAACTTCGATACATAGACACGATTCAAGATTATTTTAGTAAAAATAATGTTGAAGAAAACACGGGGAGCGGTTTAAATCTTTTCGAATATGGATATTGAAACTCGATCGGTGGAAGCAATTTATGTCGTGTCTATTTTTGCTGAGTGGTCTATGGCGCAGATTTACGTGCAACCAGTGCTGAGTAATATCAAAAAAGTTTATCGCGAACGGTTAACGTTCGGGCTGCGACAGCTCCCGCCGCGATTTTAATAATTTCCAACAAATTGAAAAATGTTACCTCACATTGATTCAAAGTACAAAGTCACTGGAATGCCTTATTGGTGATAACATGACTATTTTCGCGCGTATTATAATACTTACGTATGTGGAGTGCTTTGCTTCTTTTATTAAAAAAATATAGTAACAAAAGAAAAGGCAGTTATAAAATGAAGAGATTTTATAACTGCCCTGTTTTTTTTTTAAATTTTTTGTAACCTTAAAATTTTGAACACATTTGGCTCACAGACAGATAAAATTCAAATATGTTTTTAAAAGTCAAACGCGAGTGAGGCTCCACGCGGGAGCTGATGTTAAATAAAGAGAGACTTATAAATCAGTAATTGCTAGGATTTGATCTCAATTATTCCGCACGGTTATTATCGTATTTGACGGGGAAAAGGCGTGATTTTATGCATGTATGTATCAACGTAAAGGTATGCATACTTTTAATTAAAGCTATTTGTACCTTAAGTGAAAGTTAGATTAGTTTTTAGTATTACCTGACTTATCTACTTCAAGATAGTGATCTAAGGCGGACCTCGGGCTCTTCAGGGAGGGCTCTCGCAACCGAGATAAATGCCAGGGGGATTAGGGTTTGTTAAGTTTTTCTTTCTTTAATATTTTAAAAATAATTACTTTCCGACTTTACTCTGCTGAGTTATATATAATGTAAGTTAAAAGACACATCCTTTTGATTGTAAAAGTTAAACAAGGAAAAGGTTAATGAACTTGGGATACTTTGTTTTAGAAGCTTGGCTATCATATTCTTACACTGAAATATCGACCCAAATAAGGCCTGCAAGTATTGTGACTATTGACTCAGTCTACTCGTTCTCTTCTTTACAATGGTGATAGTTCTGAAAAGGTTTAAGACATGATTTGTATTCTGAATATATATCTCTTTCGTTACGGGATGACTGACTGATTAGGCTGGGGCAAGAAGTTTGAAATTCATGTAGATTACGCGGTTATATTATTATGCGGTGCACTAAGTAAAGATTTTTCGTTGAGTTAGTATCTTGTAACACAAGTCTCGAACTTACCTTTAGGCTAACTTAATCAGTGTAATTTGTCCCGCATATATTTATTATTTATTTTTATTCTCTAAATTGTCATGGAAAATAAAATAACTGAGATCTTTAGTTTTACGCAAGCCGAGCTGCGGGGGAAAGCTAGTAAGTCATAAGTCTCCGACTGCATAATGTCTAATCAAGTTCAAACGTCGTCTGCTACGAATTCTCGTAGCTCGTAGCGGAACGTAGCTCTACGGGATGTGTACGAGTCATTGGACTGGAAACACCTACTCGATTATATAGAAGGCATACGCTTTAGTGACGACGGAGTTTTCTTGCCCAATGCCCGTTCATTTATCATGTTTATTTTTAGATATACTCCGTGGTTTATTATTAGCGAGTATAAACTTAAAATAAACCTGCTCTCGTTATGAATATAAGGTGTATTTATATTGAAATCGACTTTCGTTCAAGTGGCCAGTGGATCGATAAAAAATAGAAAGCGTCTAAAAGTTCAACCTTTGCTTGACTGTAAAAAGGTTGATATATTAAAAAAATTACAAAAGCGTAACGTACAGGATATCATCGGTTCAAATTATACTTCGGACAATGATTTCTATTGACTATTCTTAAGACGTTTTCCCTTGCCGTCAGATCACCAATAAGCAATTAAAATTATTAATTTTTTTATTTGCATATCAATACTTGCATAGCCACGTGACTAATATAAAGTATACACAAGATAACGGAGGTCAGATGGAAATCATTTCGTAAAAATTTACTTACTAATCCAGGATCTTAGTCATAGGCGCAACCCGGGCTCCTCTAAGACAATAAACTCTGAATAAATTAATATTTATTCAGTTAAGACATACCAGCAAATAATCAAGTGAGAAATCATTTCGAACATGGCCATCAAACCCGAGTGCAGCACAAATGTTTGTTCAAGTCTAAACGTCTGGTGCGGAATCTCGTAGCTCGTAGCTGTTCGTAGCTGCTCGTAGCGCTACGCGACATGTCCGACCCATTGGGCTGGAAACATCTACTCGATTAGACGGAAAGCATACGCTTAGTGGCGTCCGACTTCTCTTCCCTAACTTTCTTCATTTGTTTCATACTGGAATTTAGTTATAGTGTTTGAGTCATCGTTTGCTACAAAATCTTGCTGAGCTCGATATAGTTTGAGCTATGCAAACATTTAGTAGATAGAACTCATAGCATTCGATCAATCAATTCTCATAAAATTAAATCATAAAGCTGCTGGTTTTTCCACTATGGTTTAAATTTCTCCATAAAAGTTATTTTCTTTTTTTTTTTCACGACGTATTTTATTCCGCATCAAGCAAAGTTATTTTGAACTCTTATCTCGATTGTTGCAAATAGAGAGGTGTCCCATCGAACACTTATCAACGTCGGTTTACGGTCGGGGCAAAACGAAACGTAACAATTGGGGTCCGTATTTGTCACGTGACCAAACTAAAGCACCGTTTGTGGCGGCCTAAAGTAATGAATCGCCTTTAAAGGACTAATTTAAAAGAATTCGTATTCCTTCTGTAGGATACACGGACGGTTTAGAATGTTCAGTCCAGTATATAAATATTTAATTGTAAATTTATACTACATAGTAGCTCCGTAATATTCTTTACCCGATACCCGATTGATAATAAAACATAAAATCTAAAAGTTGTAATAAAAAAAAATGTTTTATAAATGAGCATATATAAAAATATGTTAAAAAATAATACTTACGTAAGGAACCCAAAGGGATGTATAAATGTTTCTTTATGTTTTTACGAAATGGCGATTAGTATTCAAGGAACCAGTAAACATCACAACCGTTTATTATAAAATCATATTCATTGGTCAAAATAATTGTGACCTACTTAAAAGAGATAAGTACCTTGTGAGGGTTTCGAAACTCACCCCTCGGAATAATAGGCGAGATTTCTGTTTTTCTACTCGTTCGTGTAATTTTATTCCTCAATTAATTACATAACGGCCAGTCCCTAATTGAGTAGTAGGTAAAATCCCTCCCCGGCACGGGAACGTCTACATCGGGGCAAAATTCTTACTTGTTAAAAAATATATTAGACCTCTCTTAAAATCTTTGCAGAATTCTTCGGGTTTAATTTTGTACAATATTGCGGGGTTTAATTATAATTTCGTTGATGAACAAGATTTCTTGTCTAAAAAAGATTTAATAATTTAAAAACTTAATAAGCCAAAAAAATAATTTTTAACTTCGAAGCTACAGCTGCGATAATTTTAGTTTGGCCTATTGGCGGGCGTGGGTGATTAATCAATGTTGAATTAATTTGTATGGCATTATTAAGAAATAAAAAGAAAAGAGTTTATTAATTCCTTCTTGTTACTATAGATAGATAATAAACATATCTATGTATAGTTTTCTAACTATGTACATAAAGACGAGTTAGGAAGAAAGAACACACATAACTGCCTATTTAGCCTTTTATAATGAATGCGAAAAAATCCTTTCAGTTTTAAAGGTTATTATTTGTTTTCTCATCTAGGTTCAAGTACAATATAGTGTTACCTAAAATAAATATATATTATAAAAAACAAAGCAAAATACTTAACCATGCTTCATACCTGAAAGAACCTGCAAGCGAGAATGTACCATCGCCCCTTACACTTCATTGCCTCAATATTTTATGGGTAATGACATAGAGTAAATCACAGATAAACCTGCATAAAACGCGAGCTCTTGCCAACCGCACATATGTTGGGTTTACAATATAAAGAACGAATCGTGGTAGGTTCTCCTTCTGTCGTATCTTTTGCATATTTCTCTTATGACTCTTATACCAGGGTTTTAATGCAAATTCCACAGTAGAGCCTTTAGCTAAAGCTTTTCTTTAATACAATTAGACTTGTTCTAAAACAGCGAGGTTTGGGTCGCTACAGTATATCAGTGTTCATTGTTTTTGGAAAGAAAAAAAGGGCTGGCTGATGGACGAGTATTTTTAAAAATAAATCAACTTCATAATAATATAGATTTTTTTAACTAACCTAAAATTATCTCTTAATCTTACTATAGAAGCCAAATAATATCTTTCCATAATTAAACCATACGTGGCTTTCTAGTCTTCAAACTGTTCTGTTTACTCCGCAAGAGATATAGACGTGATGATATATTTATCAAAAAAAGTCCTTGATGAGAACAGGTATCGTCATAAATTGCAGTTTAAATATTTACTTATAGCGTCGTATTAACTAATCAAATGTTCAGTCCCTCGATTCTCTGTTTACACCAATCAAACGCCAGGTAAGGGCTTCGCAGCTGTACTATTTCAAGTCATCACGATAACAGACAATTGGTCAAGTGGAAACCACTCTACCTCTCATGACAGATCAAACAAGAACCCTCCTAGTAGTATCACGTTATTAGTGATAGTACTATGATAGTAATGCGATATTGAATCTGTTGATACTATATAATAGACAAATACAATCAACAATTAATATATTTATTTACTATATTATTTATTATTTATTTATTATAGTGATCAATTATTAAGTTTCTTTTTCTGACTAAACAGGCATCATCTATCTGTAATTTACTTCAGTCACTCATGTGTAATATTTAAATGTCATTGGTCTTACGGTGAGGGAAAAACATCGTGAGGGAACCTGCACATTCTGGCAACTGGATGTGTAACCATGATCGATCCAATACGAGTTTTGTTCCCCTGCAAGGGTTGCGGAGGTCAGACAGGAGTCGCTTCGTGTAAAAATTTTACTCACCCAATCCAGTATCCATAGTCAAAGGCATACCCCGGGCAGGAGTCTGGAGAGGACTCCAGAGTTGTAAGAATGCAACCAGGAAGAAGACTCATATGAAGTAGGTACTTAATAATATTACTGTCACTATCTGATCTACCATGCACTTTCTCTTTTAAAAAAATACACAAAATTTCACACATCAATAGCTACCTAACTAACATTGATGTTACAACCACGATAACAAACATTTACTACCTAGCCTAGCTAGGTTATAATCTTTTACGACCGATTCATTTGAACCCTCTATACCCTTTAAAAGCCCTCCTTAACGACTACCCCAAGTACTTCTGATATAAACATACAAAACCGGCACCAAATAATATAAAACTGACCGTACTCAAGTAATAAATTTGGTAAGTATGGTCATAAGATGTACCACATCTGGTGAAACTCGTAAATTTCTTAATGGAGGACGCTTAATTCATAAAAAATTTGATGTGGGAACAGTGCTCTGTTTATTATCATGTAGATGTCGCAATAATTATAAAAAAATACCATTTACATATTGCCATTGTCTTTATGTCGTTGTATAGCTGTTTTTGTTATTAGCCTAAAAGCAACTGGCATCTTAATGTCAGTCTTATAATGAAAGCAATTAGTACTCTACTTATTTTTCAATCAAAATAAAAGAAAATGTCGAAATATAGCAAATAGAATAGACGGACGAAATTTTTAAGCGGTAACACGTCATACTATAATCTCGAAATCAAATAGTGTTATTATATATTTTATCAAAACAACAAGTTTGCTTGGTATTCTTTTGAGTAATGGGTTAGTAACCTGTCACTATCTCAAGTTTATCACTAAACCTTCTATCTTAACGCGGCTGTGGAGTCTTGTGACTATAGGCTTTGATTTCAGAATAAAAATGTGTGTATCTGTTTAACTTTACTATAACCTGCATTTATTTTCGAGACGTAACTAACGTAGGAATGCAGCATAATGGATACATTCTCGCATAAACATCAAGCATCCGAGGTGCTATAAAAACCTGTTACCGCAATTGAAGCCAGATGCCTCGGCATTTAATAAAAAATAAACGAGAAACGCGGGCGGCCGGCAATCTATCACGCTACAGTCATAAGCTGACTTTAATGCTGGGTCACTTCAGGCCTTTTTGTTGACGTTAATATTACTTAACGTTTTACAAAAAATATATACACAAAGTCATCCGACGCTCTTTAAATGAAACATCAACGGGGGGATAAGCCTCTGACGGTTGTGGATTTTTAATATTTTTTTCTGCGATGTAACATGACATCGATTTACAACATCCAAGGTGAAATAATTAATTACCCACTTTGAGTTGATTTAAGCAAACCGTATGTCTAGATTATTCATTTAATTGGTTTTCAATCACACTGTTGTCGAGTTAATTAACTGCTTTCCTACGAATAATTACTTTCAGGAAATTTATTTACGTGATCGTATTGGAGCTTTATTGTAGTGAGATTAAACTGTTTCGCCAGGACGCGAGAGTATGCAAATATGTCATGTTGCCGTATAAATTGCTGTGAATATTATGGTTCTGTACAGGATATTGAATCACTAAACATTCACCCTAGCTTTCCATGGTAACACGTTTTGTTATTAAAAAAGGATATAAAATTTAATAGACGGAGAAGTACATACATACATAAAATCACGCCTCTTTCCCGAAAAGATACGTATAGACCACATTTTTTCACTTGCCATGTTCCCTGCATATCTACATCTTTCGCTTTTCCAAAATCATAACTCTTTTCATGAGAGCTCCGGATATTGTGACCTTACTTTTTTAAAGAAGTAAGAATATTTCAGAAGTTTATTTTCAACTGTCCACTTAATTGAAGAACAAAGCTTAAAACTATATTTTATTTTTATTACAATGCAAGAATTGCCATAATTCTTATCTTTATTTAAGGAGTATGTACAACTTGATAGAGACAGCAGGAAACCATAGCGTTCTCTCTAATTAATGATGAAAAATGTTTGCTTAGAAAATAGGCGCAAATATTAGAAAAAGTTAACTTGTTAGTGTAGCACTCTCTCCCAGCGGTCAACGAACAGGGCAAGTGGCGCGTGAATGGTGCAGCCCCAAGCGATTCCGTCCTTTGTTTTAAATGACGTGGAGTCAACTTCGTCTGTGAAGAACTTTAAGTGGACAAGATGTCAGTGTTCCGTTGCTCCCTACACACTCGAAGAGTCGAGCATTCGTGACTCATTCTGCAAGAGCAAAGAAGGCTAGCTCTGACGCGATTGAAAATGTTTTCGTTTGAAACACATTGTGGGAAAAGATTTGATAATGAAAAGCGCTATCTTAAAAAAATATAGATACAAAATTAGCATAAGATATGATGTTATTTCGTATTCCGTCTGTTAAGACCCTACTCGCATTTCTAAGGAACGCATGGAAGTTTTACTATTGAAGTGTATTTTCTCGATTGTACTGCTATGCTGATAGACCCAAGGTTCACGTTAATGTAAAACATTGAAATTTGAAATGTTTTTCAAACATAAAGATAGCTTCAAATGTGTTTTGTTACACAGCTATGTTCAAAGTATGCAACTTACACGCTTTGAAGATTCTGTTGAAAGGAAATTTAATGCTATCTCATAGTTATGAAACTCGCGTTTACAAAGATTTTTCTCACTATACCCTTTACAACGCCTTGGAACGTCAAGTAATTTTGCTTGAACTCAATTTATCAAGAAATTTTATAACCAACGAGGTTTTTTTCTTTATAAACAAATAATTTCACAGGGATTTGACCAGACCATGTTGCAATAAGGTTGACTATCTGGTAAAAGATCAGGTCAAAAGTACTCTAAGCCGACGAGCTTACTTAAAGAGAGTTATCAATGTGTACGGAAATTAGGGTTTGTGGCAAGTAGAACGATGAAGACTCTGCCTTTCCCTCCGGGAAACAGGCGTGATATATGTATGTATCATATTCGTTCACATTTGAATGGGCATGCAGTTAACACAATTTTTAAAAGTAAATTTGTCTAAAGTTATATTTGCTTTCCGCCACGCTGTATATTGGTGAACGAACAGCTAATGCAATAAGCAACAATTGCACGTCTTTACCGCATGCATGCATGCATGTATATGCATGCATATCGTTTAGGGCTTTCACTCTTGAACTACGCAAATGAGGATCGTTCTCCTGGGGCTTCTTGCAAATGAGTTTCTCAAATGAATCGTTACCAAGTGTCGGCAAACGAGAAATCATTCCACGTTACTCGTTTAAGCGCTTCCCTATTTAGCCCGGTTTTACACGAATGCCCATTTTTTGGTCTTAAAATTTTAGGCTTCATTTTAAAATCTTCACTTTTTTGCTCACATTTATGTCATTTATAACTTTACGTGATTAAAAGCTTTAATGTATTGGGATAACGGAATTACAAGAATGTAAACGTAATTTTCATCATTGATATTGTATTTTTTATTTAAATCGCAATGTTACTCATAAAACAACAGTTTTCCAAAAGATCTATAGATACTCCAGGAAGTCACAAACAAAGGCAAAATACTAGAACTCTAGAGATAGTGAAAAATGTATTTTCTTTCACAAAGCGCATAACGTTAGAGAACATGAAATATGGTACGGATTCCGTTTGGCTCAGCGTGCGTCGGGAAGTACCAGGGAGTCGGTATAGTTTGCATTGTAGGAAAGAGAATTGAAAGAGTGTACAGTGTACGATACAATACGTTTATTAGCAAAATTAAAATCAATTTTAATATTATTTAAAAACATAAGAAAATTTTAAATCACAAAAAGCATTGACATGATTTTAAAGATACAAATTGCTTACTTACTTAGTAAAATAATAATATAATAAGGTATTCTTTTCATTTCCATTAGATGTAGGTGCGAGAATTATGTCAAGTTTATGATTCTATATATTTTTTTAATATTCTAATTTAAGTTCAAAATAAATAATGTGGAGAACGATTGGACTGTATACTTGAGGTACCCAACTTTGCTGTGTCATCAGACTTATAGGTTTATAAATAAAACATTAAACACAATTTGATAGCTGGCCGGCGGAGTAGGTGTGCACTAGTTGACCTGTTGTATTAAAGTGAACAAAGGTATAGACCCATATTGGCTTTTATATGGTTTTAAATAATATTCAATATAATGTAAATGCGAACGTAATCAATTAATTAATAATAATAAATTAATAATAAACCTTCTGGCAATGGATTACGATTATTATATCGGTAATTTACAAAAAATTGCTGAAAGAAATAAAAGGATACCGCTCAAAGGTGACGCTAGTCGGAATGTTAGTTCACTTTAGCGGTTTCGAAGGAGTCGACGTAACGGCTAAACTTCACGTGTTTTTAACCCTCGAACGCCTAGGTACAAATATAAATTAATGACCCTGGTTGTGCCTAATCTAATTATATGAAATAACAATTAGTATTAACAAGCTACATGCGACACATAAAATACTTGATTTTTTATTGAAAAAAAAAAATCTCATATACATAAATTAAAAAAAAAACAGTAAAAGTCTAATTTACGACACACTCTACAGCTAATAGTTACGCTAAAGTATACCCACCTATCTATTCCCGACTCGAAAGCACCGAACTTATTTGGTGCATTTTGTTTTCGACACGACGCGTCGACGTTTCACTTGTGGGATTTTGTTTCATTATTCAAAGTACCTTATTTACATATCCAAGCCACAGTTACAGTTTTGGATTACTTCTACGTTTTTTATAATTTAAGGTATTAGCGAGTTTAAATCTTTATTAAATTTTGGCGCAGAATATTAGGAGAGTCGACCCTACATGACGCGGAAAAGGCAAATAAAAACAAGAAGAAATGAGACGATATCTTTATTGTAGAAAACATCATTTTCAATGGATGGCGATAACGTTGGTCTTCGTTGTACCCCAAAAAATTACTTATTTACTAAACGATATTTATAATTTTTATTTATAATACGAACGAACTCGTGGGTGGCAGCCGTTAATTAAATACAGACAAATTAACTTATACTACACTGACAATTTGCAATCGCGTTTTAAAATATGTGTCAAATGTCAAAAGGTTAAAAAATGCGAAATATTTTTAACAAACACTTAAATTGGTGGTATTATGTTGTGTTACCAGTTTCACCCATTGTTTTACTGCTGCCAAAGATCATTATCTGAAAAGCCAGATTGTGGTTAACATATCAGTCTAATGATGTATCATTAAAAGTATTTTCAGCAAAAGCTTAACCAACATAAGGATTTTGATTATCAGTAAATGAACATAAGACGATTACAATAACGAAATACACGCCACAGGCATACGGAATTGCGTCTACAGTTGACAAGCCTCGAATTAATTAAAGTCAAACAACGCACACATTCTGCAAAATTATCTCGTCAGCAAACGGAATTAATAATTTCATTAAAAGCTATATTTATGTGTTGACTGGTTTTGGAAATGATGTATTAATTCTTACATCAAAGATTTATTTAGGTTGTTTTAGGCGCCGAGCTAGCAACTTATCACTATTTGAATTCTAATTAAATTTATCAATCTCAATCAACACTTTTTGATTCTCATTCTCAAGGTGTGAAGTAAATGGATACGAATGCACTCAGGATTCCGCTGGTGATGAAAAATATAGAATATATTGTTTATTTCAAAAATCTGTTTTTGTAAAGCATTTTTTTTCGTATACGTCGCATATTCTGCAAATCCGTTGAAAGCTTTTCAATGTTTGAATGAAACAAATAGTGCATCTGTAGAAAAGCGATCCTTTACAGCTCACAGGTAGACAGATCGGCTTTTGTTAAACGTTTCGACACTTTTTCCTCTCGTAAATATACTTTTATTTGTAAAAAAATACAAATTGCCGTGAAACTTCTCAAATCATCTTTAAAATATGTTTGTGATGTGGACGTTTATTATTTCTAATATCATACATAATACTTCTTTATCTTCAAGTATGTAAAATTGTTGCAAAAAAAAAATTTCATCGCGCATATAAAATAAACTCACAGCCAGAAAGAGTGAAAAGCAATAAATAACTTAAAAAAGCTGCAACTTGTTCTGTAGTTCAAATGGCAAAGTTTTGGTTTCAGACAAGCCGACCTAAGTGCACTTTGTCACTTAAATTGGAAAATATTGTTCTCAGCAAAGAAAGTAACGGTTTTAAACTAAAAGAATAGCTGCTTCTTTGTGAAAGTTAAAAATTTAATATCGTCACATTCGCCATATTCGTTGCTAATTTTTGTTTAATGTTTTGTATGCAAAGTTTTTATCATTTAATTATGAGAAGTTTAGTGTGATATCCGGAAAATTACGACATGAGTACTGGATCTTACTCTGCAAACAAAATGTTGACCTAATAGAAATCTGCTACGTGAAGTTACTTAAACTAAAAATAAAGCACAAATTTTATCAAAATATCTAAACAGCTATCTGCATAAAAGTTAAATTCCACTATGAAGTTTGTTAGTTTTTAATTAAAAGTTATTTTTATTTTTATGCTAAGAGATAACTTGCAACTCGCAGCTCTAAGCGGATATCAACTGCAAAACTTTTTATCTTGGATAAATTAATAAACTATTATTGAACCATGTCTAAGAGGGACGTGGTTTAATATAAGTTTATTAATACATTTACGACTTTAGTTAGTAATACAACTTAAGTTTTAGATTGTAATTAAGGAGATGTCTGAAAAAAAATGTGTGTAAGGTTTATTAATGCATGATTTATTATAATATAAAAATCGAAAATATTCTCCGGCAAATTACCTTTTTACCTTAAGTTTTATAACAGATTTTATCGGTAATCTTATAATCAATTCGTAAATAACAGCTTTTAATGATAACGACAAATGTTAAAAGTACATACTATTATTAAAGCTTACAAGGCACTCGATTGGCTAACATTCAGAACCTAAACGTATAAGTTAAATAAAGCCTCGTTTAGTTCCCTCAAAAGTAGTTCCGGAGCCCGTAGTATTGTTTGTTAGTAATTTACAATACTAACAAACAGAAACCAATCTAAATAGGGGAGAGGGTCACATTCTGAGCTATGTTCTCCCTGGACTTAGAAATTGCATCCTGCATCTTATATTATCAAGGGCGAGAATATGAAAATATGAAAACATCACCAAAAAAAGAACATTATTAAATTTGAAAATGTGAAGTGTTTTAATGATGAAGCTGATCTTGAATAAAGCTAGATTGACCGTGATTTGATTTTAAAGGTAACTAAATTTTGTGGTTTCTATCAGTCGGTTCCTCATTCCTAGTAAGTCAAGAAAGCAGTATAGGACTACTATTTATGCTGTAAGAATAATATACAGTTTTCATAATTATATATGACTCTACACCTTAAATGAAAATTTTAAACATAGTGTACTTATTTTGGGTAGGTTCTCCGGTTCAAAACATTCATAAAAATCATTACTTAATCTGTAGAACAAAAGGCAGACTGGGTGGTCAAAACGGAATAAACCTATTTCGATATTGGATTTAGTTTAGCGATGAGACCGATCGACTTACTGCTCTAACTATGGAGGCTAGACCCTTGTTCCTCATTATCAAAGTTTGTTGTTGCTTACAAGCGTTGTTGTTATAAAATATTGATCTGTATGATGATCTTATTTTCATGTAATGAAATGCGCTATTTTATTTGTAACCATTAACAAGATTTTTATTTTTATTATATATAAACAAACATATAATCACGCCCACATCCCTTTTGGGGTAGACCGAGCCTAAAATCTTAAAAAGACTGAAAGTTCAGCTGTTTGGTTCAATGATAAAATTGACATTCAGATAGTGACAGGTTGCCAGCCCATCGCCTAAAAAAGAATCCCAATTTTACAAGTTTATTATTTGGACAATAATAGAAAAATAGTTTCATTATTACCTATATAAATGTAATAAATAGACGAATTTTATATAGATTATAAAAAAGATTGATAAAATTTTTGATTTGCTTGCCTAAAAAGATTCGTTTTGTCTTATAACATTTCTTCAAAAGAACCAATTTGATCAGAGCGATCCATTTTGTTTCGGGAATTGCAGCTCGGAATGGATGGGGCATTTTAAAAAAGGGTCCAAACCATTGTCCCAACTACGTCGCGATGCTTAACCCGCCAGACTCGGAGCACAAAGCCACTACAGAAGGTAAATGGGCTTTCTGCTCCTGAAACTATAGGCCAGGGACAGACATGTAATCAGGACTACTAAATTGAATCAGTTTACTAAACGTATGGTAATTTGTTTTAATTTGAGATAGAACAAACTTGGAACTTCCTGGACTAATTTTGACGATATTTGGTACAGAGGCAGGAAATAAACCTATATACTCTTATATCTTTTAATCCTATAAATAACCTGAATTTTCCGCATTAAATGATTTTTCGTTGAAACTGAACCGTTTACTCTGCTTTATTTGAGACATGCATTAATATTAATAGATTATTGTTAATAGAATAAAATCAAAAATTTGAAATTTTAATCATCCTGTCCCCTGGAGTTCCGAGCTCACATAATGCTTTAGAGCTAGACGCTCACCGAGCATTGTTGCTGCGTCTTATTACAGTATGCATAATAACATAACATTCATATCTGACACGAGAGCCGCGGTTTATTAAAACCAACCGAGTTTGCCGCCAATTTTAGAATGTGAAATTCAGGCAACTGTTTGTTATGAATGAAATTAGTCTAACTAAATTACACTGTGGTGGCACTCGATAATTTCCTTGTTTTCGATATTGGCATTAATGATTTTGCGCTATCGATAGTTATTATCGACTTATCGGCTTATTAATGTGTGTGTATGCCATGTGGTTCCCAGCAATAAAGAATAGGATCATCAAACACTTTCCCTTGGATGTCGTTAAAGGCAACTAAAGGCTAAGGCAAATAAACATGGGATTCTTGTTGTAGGCTAGCAACTATCACTTATTTAATCTCAATTTTAATTAATCTTTTAGTAATATTTTCTTTCTAGCACTTATTGTAATATAAAATGTATTCATTTTACTAGTCATACATTTCAAGCATACTTAATGTTAAAAAATGTGAGAATTATGTGTATAAATACTTTTATTTTCCCTTACATGTAAGGGAAAATAAAACCATCATCTCTGCGAGACTTTTGTAAAAATAGTAGCTACTCGTACATTATCTATAAAAAGCAAAAGCCTTGTAATTCCATTATGATACCAGTGGTTATTTTGATCAGAGGTTGATCGCTCTTATACGTTGTGTTTTTAAAAATAAGAACATACGTATTTTTAATTCACTAATTAAACTCGATTTTTTGTCAACTCATCTGAATAAGGTTGGAACGCAATGTGTTTATTACTTTAATTGAAATGAGTAGTTACAGGTTAAAGTTTCACTTAAACCTGTGACTTACGAAGTCTAATAAAATTTTAAGTGAACCTTTTCATTACAGGCGATCGTTGGAGGTAATCCGTCAATATCATCTGCAGGCGGTGTCGGTAAGATGTATAGTGTTCCTTATTTCTGGGCTTCGTGTTCTGCCGACCCAGATTAGACCCAACAGCTTTTGATGTGAAGATTCGCTCCCGTGGAATTCCAAATCTTTTATTAACTTCTAAACTATCTAGATTTCCACTTAGAAATTTAAATAAAAATGTGTTTATATTTTAAAACATTAATGCACCTTAAATAAATAAGTGGACTTAATGAACAGTGAGGAAAAAATCGTGAGGAAACCTGCACATTTAGGCAACTGGATGTGTAACCATGAATCCAATACGGGTTAGGTTCGGGTACAGGTACCTGCAAAGGTTGTGGTGATCAGATGGGAGCCGCTTCGAGTAAAAACCTGAATCACCCAATCTAGGATCCATGGTCAAAGGCATACCCCGGGATCCTTTCCGAAGAGGTGAGGATGCAAACAGGACTAAAGCCAGGAGGAAGAAGTGGACTTAATGCTATAAGGCATTCTCTACCAGTCGAACTTTTAGACCAAACTGAGATTGTAATACATAACAGTCACTTTTTCAATTTTAATAAACATACGTAATATAAAGTACTCAGTTTTTTTCTTTAAAAGAGTATCTTAATTACTTCTTAAGTTTTTTCTTCTATTCGACGAAATCAATCCATCAATATCAATTGCAGACTTTAAGAAAATTAATAGTTTTTTTTCATTTGACGTTAGCGAATTCTATCAATGAATTGCACTTTGCTTGACCTTTACTCTTTTTGGGAAATTTGGGAATTCACCGTAGAAAATCCATAAAAATTTCCTCGCAATAAATATTCATGTTACGAACCCATTCAAGTGTCACTTTCCCTAAACAAATATGAAACTGCCTTATTTACTTATTCTTCACAATAAAAGGTTCACTATAAAAGAACAATATTCCAGCATTATTTTTATTTTATTTACGTAAAAGCTAGATCAAACAAAATATATTCGTAATGCGATAGTAATGTATTCTACATTCGCTCCACGTCCATTTTATATGCAGAGTTGTAAGTACACATGGTTGAATGATGTTAAAATAATATTCAAAATAAAACCTAACTACACCCAGTTAAGGTCGAAAATATTGTATCCCACATATTGCATAGAAAGTGTTGCGTATTGGAAAAAATCTCTGTTTATCTTAGGGAATTAAATTAAATTGAAAACTAAAATACCATTCTATAAAATGCAAAGATGTTTTTATAATAACTTGAAAATTGGTAGGTATCTTTAAAATATATATAGTTAAATTGTCTATGTTATAATTTCAAGGTTTTATAAAATATTGATGGACTGACTTGCCACTATCCCTGGACCTCAATTCCGTCAATAAACCATACAGACAAACGTGGTCTTACTTCTTTTCATTGCTGTCTCTATCTACCCCGTCTGTATGTTTTTATTGTTATATTGTAAATTTTTATTGACATTGGAAATTCGAATGCGTTCAATCTTAGTCTGGTTTTCAGACTTTTCAAGACTGTTTACCCTGTTAAATGTATGTATGTATGAGTGTGCTTAATTTAATCCGAGGGCACCTGCTCGAGAAACTGATGTAGTTTGGTTAGGTACCAACCCACTTATCGCCTAGGTACGATGTATTGTTAATTTAATTTTTAATTGTTTTTTTTAAAGTCTTCAGAAGTCGGTTTTATTTATTTTTCCGTACAAAATTAAAACAAAACCTATCAATGCACTAGAACATTTCACAAGAACTACCCAAACCTTATGATGTACGAATAACCGGGATCTTACAAAAACTTTCATACACAAAGGCTAACTTTGTTATTTGGGAGATTTCTTCTGAGAATTAGTTAGCAGGTATATTGTTACTTCGAGGGGCGGCACTACGGAGTGGCCCGAGAGACCAACGCTCAAATTTTACCCCACTCTGTTACATTTATTGAAATATATATTTTTAATAGTTGAAAAATAATGAAGCATGTGCTGAACTAGAATTTTCCTCCAGTTCCGTCTGCGTGATAAAAAAAATCTTATCTTTTCCTTTCCCGTGACAATATTGGGAAATTCTATCTATGAGCTTCCCTAAGGTACATGCACACATGCCAAATTTCCAAAACGTATACAAAATCCATCGTTCATTTTCAACATATGTAAGGCATCGCTGTATACGAAGCTATGTTTTTACTGAAAATTAGTACACATTTTCAAATCTGCTACAAATCCAGTTTGAAATTCCGACAAATCGTTAGCGAAGTAATTTGTATCAAACAATTTGTGAATAATTCTGCGTTATTGCGGTTTTGGGAGTTTTGAAATTTTGACGAGTTAAATGAGTCAATTAAAAAAGGATATTTTTATCATCAAATCTTTTTTGCTTTAATTTATCTCAACAAAAGTACATTATTTTTATTATATATATTCATCATTTTATGTTCATTGTAATACCGCACGAATCCTTCTAACATTTGCTTCAAATCTCTTTTTATGTAAAAGCAAAAATGAATGGTGGGTGAAACCTACTCTTAGATAAATTTAATCTTGCTTTGCAAACATGAAAAAGAGGAATAAATTCCTACATTTCTAGCTCCGCCATTATTATTCTGGTTCTTCGGCCGGCGAGGCGCGTCGCCGTGCCCGGCCCTGCCCGATTGTCATTTGTTTACGGCTGAGCTCTCAATCCGGCCCAGCTATAGACAGCCCCGTGATAAGAAGCAAAATATTCACGACCTCTCCGTAAATCTTTAGCTATTTATACCTCACAATTTCTTTATTGCTTATTTTTCTTAAATTTTCCAGGACTGTGTTGGGAGCGTTGAACCATTATTTAGGTAGCAATGGAGATGTCTATTTTTGTTTGATATAATCAAAATAATATTCATTTTTATCAGTAGAGCATATTTTTTAATGTTATTGACTGTTAACCTAACAATGGAGACAGAAAAATATATAATACCGCTTTAAAAAAAATGTACAAAAGTATACCTCATTAATTAATTTTTAAGAGGTAATCCCATATTTTTTTTTTATTTAAAAGACTATAAACAATAAAATAACCAAAATCGTTTGGGAAAAGGTAACATAATCGCATAAAAAGACATTTTTTAGTCTACGCGCAAAGAACAAAACACGCATATTCCCTGTTTTATTTATATTATTCTTTATTGCGCTTAATATCAAGTGAAACTCATCATCTTAACCTAGTGCGTGCAAATTTTTCTTTATTTACAAAAGAGATAAATAACAAATTGTGTAAAATGGCGGTTCTATGTAGGTAGGTGTTTCCTTTCTCCGATGTTTCTATCCAATCCGTTCAAGACGATCCTCGACAAGGATTTCTATCCCTTGAACAAATATGCACTCATGAGTCTGCGAACTACCATGCCAGTCGTATAGAAAATTGAATTGTATTTGAAGAAAAAGGTTTTGTTTATTTTGATACGTGGGTGATCTTTATTACGTTCGCACGTCAATAGATCGATCGCATGGTCTGTTACACTGAGGTTCAATGCTTCGTTCGTAATTAAGGTTCATTTCAGAAGAAGCTACTACTACTACTACTACATATGACATAATTTTAATGAAGATTTCCATCTGAAACTGTTCGAAACGGATTGTGTCCAGCAACTTTTTATGATGCGTCGATACGTACGTAGATTAAAATAAGAGCACCTAAACAATCCGGACTAACTATGTTATAACTAACATTATTACTCGTAATTATTTATTTTTGCTACAAACGTCAGCAATTTTTTTTTATCAAAAATCACATATTTACTTTCGAAACTACAAATACGAAAGTTCCCAATAAAAAAAAAAAACAAGTTAAACCAATTTCGTTTCTAGCTACTGGGCATCGTCAGACAATATTTTCTACTGGGTCCAGCCACTAACGATGTGAAAAAGTTTAGATGGATTTTTCATAGCCTATCAGAAAAAATATAACAGTATGTGGTCATCCAATATCGTAAGTTTCGTGACAGTACGTCGCCAAAGTATTTGGAAAGTTGGAATGTCGATAACTACGTATTTATGACTGCTTAGTTACTTTGGTTTGTTTTGATTTGTTACTGGTGTATTTTCTTATCGCACATAAGATTTTATTTTCACATAAGACAAATTTCTCTTTTCCGTGTCATTGACATGTGACGTAATTTTAATTCGCAGAAAAAATTTTTTCAACCATAGATCAAACTTTTTGGTAATTTTGTACCTTTATTCGTTACGAAAGTAATATGTTTACTCCCAACCAAAAAATGTATAAAAAATCCATTATTTATCTATGTCTGTTTTTAAAGTGATTGCATATAATGACGTTGAGTTACGTTGTGTGAATGACACACGATTGAATGAACACGTTTATTTAAAGTTCTCAATTACGGAATTAAGTTTCTAAGTTTACAAGCTACAACTTCAATGAACATTTATATTTTGAGAAGCACTAAATACAAATATTTTTTGCAATCACACCAGTATGGCAGCAGTGTTCGAAATGTCGATTAAAGCTTTAGGAATTCAATAAGCGAATTGCTGTTTGATATGAGGTCTATATTTTTATTGCCGTTATTGTCTACCCAAGTTGACAACAGGACAAAGTAAAAAAAAAATCAATTTATTTCCCCTGCGAGTGAACATGTCCCAGGCTAATCCAGTTTGTCCGACCGCGCAAGGGTTGAATCGCCAATGAGAACCGGTCCGAATGTAAAAGTGTGCCTCTCGGGGAAAAAGTATCGAATATTGGCCATTCGCAATGAAGCTTGACTGCCATGACTATTTGAACCACATTTTTTGTGCCAGTAGTCGAGGCAAGGTTCTAGCTAAATGGTTTCTGGCTGAGTGATTAAAATATTAGCGAAAAAATTTTTGTATATGCCAACTATTTTTCTTCTCGCGCTTTTATATTTTATAATTCTAAAAATACTCTAACTAGAGATTCTAATTTTGGACTATAAATTTCGAACACTAAGCTGACTAAGTTGTTGAGACTGAATGGCTGAGAATGGAAAAAGGTATAGAAATTTTATAGTACTAAATAATAGTAGTTTCATAGATAAATTATTAACTCCAAACCTTGCCCATACCTATATATGTATGTATATACCATTACCTATATTAACCAAAGATTGCTGTGTACATTTTATCAAAGGTGAAACATAGATGTTTGCATTTTTTTTAATAAAAATGCCTAATATTTATTCTAACGTATTCCCACTCATCAAATAGCTTTCCTATGTTACGTTATGAATATTAAATGTGTTTTTGTCACATTTTCAATTATTTAAATTTTCTTCATGAAATACGTGTCAATTTATCTTTTTTTAAAAAAAGGTTTATGTGGGAATAAAGGGAAGCTCAATGTTTAGGTATGGATTTTTTTAAATAAGGTAAATGTTGATTAATCAAAGTAAACTCAAAGTGAACTTTATAATAAATAGTAAAGTAAATTGTATGAATAACTGAAAGAATACCTATTATTTAAAAGAGTCTTCCTGAAAGATGTGGTGTATGGGGAATCGCAGTTGACCAAAGAAATTTCTATTGTGTATTTTAAGCAAGCCTAAAAAATAAAATTTTATAATACGGAACTTATTAAAGTCTATAATCATGTCTTAATAATAAGAAGATTAATGTGTAAGAGTAGGTATCCATAAATACCAAAGAAATGAAAAGAGAAAAAATTTTGTGAGCGAAAGTTACTAAGTAGAAATAACTAAATCTGAGAAATAAATATTTGGAAAGTCTAAATTGCTGTTTAAAAAATATGGACAGTCATTTGCGTTGGTTCAGCTACGCATTTAGCGGAACTTCCCAGGTGAATACACAAATTTCATTTAGCCCCAAACTCATCACAAGCGTGTCGGATGCTCCGACTGCTGGCTTTAGAGCTGAAAAACTTATGAATAAAAAATGAATTCCTTGGTTTTAAAATTAGCATTACAAAGAGAGGGTAATTCTCGTACCTTTGCGCCAGGGAAGAAATGTATAAACGTGCTCTTTTGTCGTTTTGTTGTAAGTGAAAAATCAGCGTTTTTTTATAGAAACAAGCCTAGAATCTCGTGAGAATATTTTTAATGGAAAGGTTTATTTAAATGTATGTGGTAAAAAGGATACATCCACTTCCATATTACTGGTTGCTGGAAAGACTTTCGCTTATTTGTTCATTTTGGCCCAGTGGGAATTTCCTGAGTGAAAGGAAGCTAAGGTTTACAGGTTTTCTAAAGGTGTAGTCCATGCGTTACCAATATTTGCAAAATTTCCTAAAAATGTTATCTGAGATGTTACCAAAAGTTATAAAAATAAGTATAAAAACGTATTGACAAATAAAATTACAATATTATGCTTTGAATACTTTGTAATGAAATGTATGAACCTCTATATTGCCTAACTTACTATAACTATATTTTGTTATCAACTTACCTCGAAGTGGATAGGAAAACTAAGCATTAACATATAAAGGAGCGTTTCCTCCACATAATCATGAAAATGTTATCGCTTCACACAAAATTGAGCCCTTTCCAAGAAAATAACTTTGGCTACAATGAGATCGCGATGCGGAAAGCTTTCTCCCTCAAGGAAATAAAGTGACACTTTAGACGAAATTTAGATAAAATATTTAGTTCACTCTCGACACATTGCTTTCCAGATAAGTGATGTTACATAATCGTTCATGATCCTGTCTTTCTATAAGATCCTAGAATACTAGTCTTTCTATAGAATATCTTTTAGCCTTCCTTACCCAGATAATTGGCGTTGTTGCTAGCCTCCTTCAGTTCTCGCCCTTTTTCCCTATTTTGGGCAGTTAAGGTGTAATTGTTATTCTCTTGATGTTATCTTATCATCTCATTTGTGGCCTTCCCGAGGGGTGCTTTCATAGCTAAAGTTTCCAGTCTTCAGTCATTTTCACCCAGAGTCCGGTTTTGTTATTCTATGGCCATTAAAGTAAACAAAAATTAACAAAATTCTCAATATCATAAAAAATATTAAATCCTCGATCTAACTTTGTGTGATAGGTCAACAAATTGTATTAAGGTACTAATTGAAAAGTGCTGCTCGGGCCCGTCATACAAAAAGCAGTGACATTGGAATTTCTCATTACGGCTTCAGGCAAGATCCCATACATCACGATGCGAAAATATAGCTTTTCACGTCCCCCAGGGCCATTAATAGTCACACATATGTTTAAGTATAAAACGTAAATAATGTCCATGAAATTGATTATGTCGAGCGATAAACGAAGATTGAGTTTCTGTAATGAAAAACAGGGAGTTAAAATGTATCGATTTCATGAAAGATAATCGTTATAACGCGACCAATTTGTTTAAATAAGCGCAACAATCTTTCGAATCAAACGAAGCAGACATAGTTAACTATAAAATTTTGCATGATTTTTGTCTTCTATTAAATAATAAAAATGAAATTGAAATAAGTTGGCACCTAAAAGTTAAATCATTTTTCTACTTCGCTATTTTTATCCAGTCGACGTTTACTTTTCTCTGCGTTACCACAAAACACCAATATTTGCTGACGTACCGTCTTTTAATGGAATCGGTTAGTCGGTGAATTGGATAGTATGTCTCTCCATTAGTCGAGTCTTAATTAGGATCCACCGGGAAGATCTCCAAAGCCAAGTTGGTCGCAATGGGACGCCTTAATACCGCCATTCTAAGTCTGATCACGATTTCGTCGAATTCTATGAGTACGCCGAATGTCATTCGCCATATTCTCATACAATAGGTGACGGAGAGAATGATCGTTTTGATAACAAAGTAGTCGATTGTTAGTGAATTTCAATCATGGTTTAAAAATAATATCTGAAAAGTTAAGTTTTAATATAATTGCAGGAATATTTCAGTTCAGCAATGAAAATTTTATTTGCGTTGAAATATGTATTTTTTGACAATATCGGATATTAAATGTAATACGGTAACGGCAACAGTGCACACATTATACATAAACATTTCATTTGTCTCGTTTTATTAGTTCACTAATCACGTTTGTTTACTTGAAAGAACACAAAAACACTGCAGTAATTGATCTTATCTGAATTTCAAACAAAACTTGCACTTAATTTAATTGAAATAAGCCTTTAATAACAGCTCATAAATAGCCTATATTGTTCTAGTTTCCGAAGTAAGATTAAATTCCTAATCCATTAGAGCTGTATACATTAAATGCCATGCTCTATGTTCTGTTCGTGTTATTCCTCTAGCTAAGAGCTGGAATCCTGGCTTAACTGGCGCGCAGAATCGGGACAACGTAAACCCCCAGTGCTATGAAACTATAGAAAACAATTCAGATAGAATGGAAACTTTTTAAATTTATGGTTAGATTAATTTTGATATTTTTCTGAGAAGTTAAATTTTGAATTGTTATAAACATGAAACCATAATAAAAAATTTAAAAATATATTTATTGACTGCAATGAACCTTGACCTTATGCATTACTTGCATTACAGTAATGTTTAAAGACTACTGTAAAAAGCATTTAACATCTTTGAAACGATTTAGTTTTAGCAACATTATATCTGCATAGAACCTTATATTGTATCATTCTCCGCTCACACAATTTTTTAAAATCGCAAGCATACAAACCGGCCTTTTTACTGAACAGTTTGTAGATTTAATGAGTGAACAAAAATAACGACCACATTTCAATTTTGTATAATAATTTCTTCGAAGACATGGATGCGAGAACATCTACCGATAACACACTATAAAAAAACTATATTCCGTTGTAAAATTCCGGCTGAGTGACAACAGATCCTCTGGATATCGTAAGTTGTGACTAAGACTTAAAAACACATACATATAGGTCATACATATGGTACTCTTAAATAAATCAAAATATTACCAGGAAGGGTTATATCGGGTGAACATACATATGGTCACGTCTATATCCCTTGCGGGGTAGACAGAGCCAATAGGCTTGAAAAGACTGAATGGCCACGTTTAGCTATATGGCTTAATGATAGAATTGAGATTCAAGTAGGTAGTGACAGGTTGCTCGCCCATCTCCTAAAAAAGAATCCCAAGTTTGTAAGCCTATCCCTTAGTCGCCTTTTACGACATCCATGGGAAAGAGATGGAGTGGTCCTATTATTTTTTGTATTGGTGCCGGGAACCACAGGGTACTATATCGGGTGAAAACGAAGCAAATGTCATAAAATCACCAATGAAAGCAAAGCATAAAGTACTGATTAATGAAATAAGAATTTAGAGACTATAAATACTTTATTGAACTTTTAATTCTGACGACTAAATTGATAGAACAACTAGTTCGTAACCTCTCCAGCAATTATTCGAGATCACCAAGTTGCAGTAGGTATCGCAACAAATTAGCTAGCAACTTCTCGTTTTAGGATTCTAGTCACGTCCCGCCAAATTCGGATGGCTATATCAATGTATATATGAACAGAATGAGCTCAAGCGAGTTTGCGTAAAAAGTTTCGGTTTGAGGAAATGCTTACTTATATTTTCGGGTTACCAAACTAATAATAATTTTATGAAATGTATACCAATATAACATGAGTTTAAGATTGATAAGCTGACAAGGATTTCAGTTACAAACATAATTTTACAACTGTTTAAAATATGTACCAACTTAAAGTCTGTGTATGGACAACCATGTACGGTAATATATGTACAAGTAGATAAAAAAAATAATTGGGCGTCTGCATTAAAATTGCTGTGGAGATAAGTTTCATTTTTGTTTAACAATATAATTGTAATAAAGTTTAGATCATGACGAAAAAATGGACTTGTTTATGGATGACGATGGACTTTAATGAATTTAGTTACACTAGAATCCGATTTAAAAATTTTGTGACACATTATACCTTTATTTAATGTTGATTAAATTATATAACCGTAAACATGAATACGGAAATTGTTAGGTTCACAAAACTAACCAGTCTAAATTTTGTGGAGAAAAGATGCAATTTTCTCGTTCCGTTGACACGTCTGCCTTTTATTCTGCTCGGAATATTCAGCTGGCTAATCGAACATGCATAGCTGTTTATCTATGCATGCTTGTGGGAACTGCTAAGCTAGTGGGGGCGTGTGTTAAAATGTAAAACTTTGCATTTTAACACTATTGGTGAAACCGAATTGGAAATTCGTGTGCTCTTTGTGTTAGCGTTTAAACGTAGGCGTCTTTGAATATGTTATGTATTTTATACATTCATAGTATCAAGTTTTTTATTAATGAAATACTTTTTACACGTTGCAGACGGTAATAAATTATTACACAGACTCCGTGCATATACAATGCATTCTAAGTTGTTGTGTCAAATTAACTGAGTCATTTCATGACAGCAACTTGCCGCATCCAGTCGCAATATATTTCTATTGCAATTTCTTTAATTCTACAATAACTAGTTATGTATATATCTATGAGTACATCTTATTTACTTACACTGAATAGCCGTGGACAATATTAACTTCAGTAATTAGGTCATGGGGCTCAACCGATTAGTTTTCTCAGTTCTCTGCCCGAATGGAACGTGGGGTATTATTAAAGGTCGCAAATTCAATCGCAGTAATCCTTAGAGATTTAACTGAACAGAGGACTTATTAATTTATATTGCTTGTATCATTTTGCTTGTTTCAGTTAGTGGAACTCATTATATCGTAAAATAAATGAAGTGTCATTTTAATTTTGGAATAATAAATATTTGTACCGAGTGATAGTCTAGAATTGGATCATGCCATATCTTTCCTATGGATCACATAGAAGACGACTTAAGAAAAGGCTGATAAACTTAGGATTCTTGTAGGCGATGCACTAGTCACTTATCAGTATTTAAATGTTAATTCTATCATTATGCCATAAAGCTGAACGTGGCCGTTCAATCTTTGCGAGACTTGTACGTATGTATTTATATATGTAATAATAAAAATAAATTGATAAAATGGTTTTTTTGTATATCTGGCTTTAGTCTGAGTTGGGATAGGTAAATAAATAACTGCACTTGCTCACCGAATAATGCTTGTAGAAAAACGTCATAGTTTTTTTTTATTAATTAAGATTAAATTGATTTATTTTCGCTTTCTTGTCTGAGCTGGGCGGTCGTAAGCAGGCATTTCTATAAGCTACTCAACCCATTGTACCTTTTAAAAAAACAAAAACCAAATGATCTGATTAATTTCCGTAGACGAAAATTTATTCCCACAATATAAGTAACAATAATAAGTTTCATAATTTCCTTCAGAAACTATCGTTTATAGTTGGGTTGAGGGCAGCATATTTTATCAGTTTTGGCGGATAAAAGCTATCGGGAACACCTGAGACTTATTTTACGCCCCTCGTGCCAATATTCCTATTACGGACGATATCAGGTAGGACCCTCAGGATAAATCATAAATGTCGAAAACACACTGCCGGGGCGAAATTAGCGTTGTTAATTTTATTTGTTTCCGTTATTGGGTCGTTCGCTGGAAGTATTGTGTGTTATCTGCGTTCTGCTTTTGTAACTATGCGATTTATTTGTATTAGAATAATTAGATAAGGTTTAATTGGGTTAACGCTTAAGATTCCCAATATTCCTTATTGAGCTGTGTGGTTCTGGTAAACAAGAATAGGGCCGTTCTTTCCATCCTCGTGATTTGTTCGTTCCTTCAGATGTATATCATAAATTGATTTAGCGTAAAAATATAATATACTCGTAAAAAATTCATATTCTTTTCTCATAGTATGAATCAAAGATAGGTTGTCTGAACGTCTGAAATTAAATTATATTTACTTATCAAATATAACTTTTGAGAGACTACAAAAGAAGTCACTCTTAATTTATTATGCATCCATTTTACTACATTACAATATTTCATGTAAAAGTAGATTGTAAGTATTCCAGTATTTATTAAGTTAATGCTCCGTTTGGGTAAAAAATGATGCCTGTTTATTAAAGTGCCTAGATCATATTACGATTTGAGCCTTAGATAATTATTGATTTAATTCTATATTTAGAGCATCATCAAGCGTTAAGTCAGCTAAATAATATATACCTTTAAATCGTGTGCTTTTTTATCGTGTGGAATGACCTTTCCTATATTGTCTGTTTGCACCGTAAGGGATTCACATGTATAGAATATATGTATACACGAATATTAACAAGCAAACGTAGAAATTTACGTAAGTAATGTCTTCGTTCCGAACATCTCTGGTCGGGCTAAAGACATTTGTATTCCATCAAATTGCGAACATCTCGTATGCGCCCAGGCGTCGGCGATCGTTTGCGCTAGATGTGCCTCGCATAACTCATTGCCAGCCTCACAATATACGCGGCCGTGCTGCTGAATACTGCTGCTAATACTGGAAGATCGATTCTTAAATGTTAAAGTTAACGATAAAGACACAAAATATAATGGATTTTTGCTAATAAGACATTTATTTCTATCAATGAACCACAATTCATGCTTCCAGCTAATCGCCACCTTCGCGTCTTGTGATTATTGGCTGTCTTCTCCGTAATTATTGTGGTGGTGTGGTGGAATCATTCCTTCTCTAAGCAATTTGAATTTTCAATCGATTTTGAGTTCGGTAGTAGCGCTTGAAGTTCGACTTTACAAAACTGAGCATTTAATTTAAGATACTCCACAAAAAGTAATTAGATTTAAAAAATTATTACAGTTTGCTATCAGTTTAGGATTCTTTGAAAGATTTTAATTGGCAAATTTTGTTATTCCATCCTGATAAAGATTCTTCTTATGAATTGTGAAGGTTCACCACATTTGCTTATCGTGCTTAAAATTATTTTCCAATGGTACTTGCACCTGGAATCCGCCATTACTCTTTTAAAATTGCAAACTTTATAGCGTCAATATTTCAGTGAAATTGCGGAACTGTTCGCCAAAATCATTTAGTAACAGGAAATATGGAGTCAGTTTTTGATTTGAAATACTTTTCCTGGGAACATGGTTACGAGCTGTTTATGTTATTTGTTATAAATTTTGGAATAAAATCCTGTAACACATGTTAGAAGTATAAAAATAAACTTCACGAATTTCCGATAAGCGAGTACTACCTTTGGTAACTTGTTTCGTTCAGACTAGTAAGTTTACAATAAATATATTAATTCTATTATAATACTAGCTTTTGTCGAAGCTTTGCTCTCGTAGGAATTCCAGAAAAAACCGGCATATATATTTGCCCTAGGGGATATCAGCCAAATAGGCCATTAAAGTGTAAACACTGTTTTATGAATTGTATTAGTATGGTACCGATATGATAAACTAACTCTCCCTACATTACCTGATTAGTTAACGCCTACTCCGTTTTCATGAATTGGCAACAAAATTAAACAAATAAAAAGAAAGCAAAATATTTTGTCATCTTAATACTCAGAAAATAAACCAGTGATCAGTCACTAAACGAGTTAATTAAAACGATTCCAAACATAATTGTGGTTTCAGTGCAAAAGCTTACAAATATAAATGATACTCCCGAACTAATTGTAGCCCTTGAAATGCCGCTAACACATTTTGGGAACGTTAAATTAAATCGACGCCGCACGTGACTTGCTTTACGATAGCCACCCCACATTGCCATTAGAAGTATTTACTTTTCAATGTTGTCCCTTCCTCGCCGTTGGAAAAGTAGAGGATGTGAAATGTAAGATCGACGTATACTAGCTTATACTTTAGGTAACTCTAACATTCTATCGTTTAATTTTGCTTATCGATGGATTAAAAAATACATTATGTGGACATTCAAACATATTGGTCATTTAATAACTACAAAAATATATTCACCAATTTCGTTATTTTTGTTGACAATATGTACTAATGCTATGTTATCAGATAGGTAATGGTATAAAAACTTTGAAAATCATAATTAAAATTAATTTATTTCTTTCTAACATGAAATTTTCACATTCGTTGAAATTAATTTTTAAGGCAATCAGCTAACAACACAAGTAAGTATTAGTATTAATACAAATCTTCCTTAAACGATATATTTCAGGTATACCTTACCACGTTCACCTTCCAGTCTTTTCAAGACTGTTGGCTCTGTCTATTCCCCAAGAGGTTTAGACGATTTTATACGTATGTATATATCCCAACAGTTTCAGTATGCGCTGCGCGCAATATTCCTGTAGCCGAAAATTCACTGACGCAGCATCCTTTATTGCGGGCCCTTCAGGAAAACAAATGAGGCGGTTGCAGAGCATTATTACAGGGTAATCTGCGATTACAGGGTAGGACGGGAATTCTTATTCAAAAATAAACAGACTGACGTGAAGGTGTATATTTGTTCAAGAATAATCAACAGTCAAAGCATTTTTATATCTTTTCATATATATTAAGTCAAACTTTGTGAGAAGGCAGGCAAAATAGCACGGACTTAATTCTTAAAAATTGCAGGTGTTCTTTATGAAGAATGTTATGACAAACTTTCAAATTTACATTTTAAACAATAATATAATAAATTAAAATAGATGTCTTCGGCTAAAAAACAATAACATAAGCGGCCGTTATTTGTAAGGTAAGACTAATATTAAAAGGCCAGATTAGAAAAATTTGACTAAACCGCGTTGGTATATTAAAAATAATAAAAAATATTTTATTGCTTTCCTTGTAAGAAACTAGGAAATTCAATACTGCTTTTCTACATGTGAAATATGTAGAAAAGCAGTATTTCACTATGTTATTATATATTTTAACCAATGTTCCTTCATAAAGAACAAATCGTCCTATTTTTTAACAAAATAACGCCGCTGTTCTGTCCTAACCCTTATCAGACGAGGTCTGTTTTATCTCTCCTTTCTGTTAAAAAATGAGAGCAATGAAATATAAGTAATTGCAATAAGATGTGCAATATTTTATACTTTCTTCTCGGCGCTACAGTTTTCCACTTTTATCTAAATTGAGACACGTGTATAGCTCATAATGGGCAATCATCTCGAAACTCCATGAAAAAAGTGCAAACAAAGAAACTACAGATTTGTTTTAAATAAGTTCATTTTAACTTTATTGATATTACAACGAAAAAGGAACCTTTGTGGCTGAGTTGCTGCCATTTTGTATTGCTGCAGCACACGCATATATAGTTACTTTTATCTATTAAGGCCAATTTTCTATTTTACATATGTTATTAATATGCGTGTGTTATGAAGCTACAAATAAAAAAAACTATCTACCTATCATTATTTTATCTCAGATAATTAACTACATAATTATCACCGGCTCAACTATGTAGCCAAGAAAGTGAAATAATTAGACGGATACACTTTTTTATCAATAAGTATGGATAGTTGTAATTTGTTTTTACGATAAAGTGCCGTGCGATTACCGCCAGTGCCGTATTATTTCCAGCACTTAAGAGTAAAACCACTCCATATCTTCCCGTGGAAGTCGTACAAGGCGACTAAGAGATACGCTTTAATCGTGGGATTTCTCTTATAGGCGATGGGCCAGCAACCTGTCACTATTTGAATCTTAATTCCATCAGCCATTCAGCTGAACTTGGCTCAGCTTTTTTAAGACTGTTTACTCTGTCTTTCCCGCAAAAGATACTTATAGACGTAACAATATGTATATATGTTTGCAATTAACTAAAACATTAGACTATCTAGGCAAAATAAGTATATTTATCAAGTAAGACGAAGCATGTAACTGTAGAGGGGACTCCGCTAGTTGAACGATTAATTAACAAAGACTACGAGCCGCCCCCAGAGGGCGCTGCTCTCAGAATTATTCACTCTATTCTCCACTTACCCTTCTGCAAAATAATTATTAAGAGTTACCTAATTAATTTTCTCTTGTAAGCTCCCGCATTAGCTAAAGAGAATTTCCATTTTTTTTTGTCTTATTTATGTTGGGGATCCTCATCCTCTCCTGGGCATCAACGTAAAGAAATAAATAACTTATATCATTCATGTTTCCAGCTGATATATACGTCCATTTGGCACTAAATATATCTGTAAAATTTACATTTTATAAGCATAAGTAACACACATTAGCATGTACGATATTATGTGTAGGTAAGTATTATTTATTCACAAACTATCACTATCTACATATTTAAAAAAAATTACATTTTTTAAATCAGACTTGATAAAATATTAAATAAAACCTTAAAACATTCATATTTTCAACGAAAGAAAATATACTCGTATATGTTGAAGAACTAATTCTAAGACAATAATGCCATCTTTGATCTAAATGGAACAAAACATTTTGAATTCTCTTACAAAGAGGTTCAAAGGAATTTTTCACTGATTAAAACCCCCAACACAACAATCATTGCTCGACACAGATACCAAGTCAAATAAAGTTCTATCGGCAACCAGGTCGCTGTATTGGAGTAATTTGAGTCCAGGGGAATCTCACAAAGCAGATAAATACCGCAGATACCCTCTTTGTAACAAAAGATCGTTCTTATCTCTTTGTCCATTGGCTACTTAGCGCTGTTAACAATAGCTTAGTATGTTCTTATATGTATTCGTATTCTTGGCACAATCTTTATTTAGAAATTCTAATGCAGTATTTAAGTAATAGGTTTTTATGTATTTTTTTATTTTAATGCATGTAAGTGTGGCCGTCTGCTGTTAATAAGACTAACTTGACCTTGGTGATAATACGAATTCGGCTTTTATTCGAAAAGTAAAATTTTTTTCAGCCATCTTTAGAACGTTCAATCTCTTTCGAAAAGTTTTTCTTGTCGAGTAGATTATATCTTCGTAATGTAATTTAAATTGCTTGTTTGCAGACAATTTATTTTTTGCCGTTAGCAACTTATATACATAATGCGCACATATTTATAAAAAAAAATCCTTAAAATACGAATAATTAAACAATGCCTATTCGAAGTAAATGTCATTAGGGAACGAATAATACCCATATTCACGCTGTCCAATGGTTATAGCAGTAGTTACCATACTAAATGTGCTAATTATAGGTGAAACTTAATTGGTCCATGAACACTTGATGCCAATATAAAGCTTGATGCAAAAATAAAAATTCAAATTAACAGGTTCAAAATTGCCTTACATTTAATTTAACCTCTTCGTGTACCTACTGCTATACCATATTATCGTTTAACTCCCATATAATTAATAATAAAAACAAAAAACTGTGAAATACCTACGGCTTTGTTGTATTACCATTATTAAAACTAAAACCTAATTTAACTACATAATTAATTACAAATATTTTAGGGAAAGCCTAGTCATTATAAATTTTATCTTTAATTTAAACATTAAAGAGACTAAATTTTTCCACTTACCATGATCTCTGCACATTAAGTTGATTTATCCACATTAATAAATCTTACGAGACGGTAACTAACTAATTAAGTATTTAACAAAATTAAAATCCATTTTTTTCACAAAATAGAAATTTAACCTAACTGATTCGAATAATCGCGAAACAATACAGTTATTGGAAACGCACGTAACGTACCTTTATTTTATAAGTAAGGTAAAAAATAAAATAATTCCTCAAAAAACATTAAATAAAATCGACTTTGAAAACGCACTAAAATATTTACAAAACAAAAATTTATATAACCTATTATTTTGCTCAGACCCCAATATCATTGCCTTTAACCTCACACAAAATATAATAGAATCGATAAAGGAGAACTCTAAAACTACCAGGATCGCAAAAAATCAACGCACAATAAAACCATGGATGACGAAAGGAATCTTAAGATGTATTCATAATAGAAATAAATTGCAAAAACAATCAAATATCGATCCTGAAAATATAACAAAGAAAATAACATTCACTAGGTACAGAAATTTTTTGAATAATTTAATTAAAAAAACGAAAAGAAATTATGAGAGAAATTTGATAAATAATTCACTTAAAAATAACAAACAACTCTGGCAAAACATTAAAAAACTAACTTATACTGCAAAAAATAAAAGCTCTTTTACAGAATTATCAAATATAAAACCCACCCCGCTTGAATCTGCCAATTATGTAAATGACTTTTTTACTAATATTGGTAAAAATTTGGCTAATGATATACTTAGTTCTCACACTACCTCAGCAGAAATAGATAATTACATCCGAACTCTACCTAGTCAACCCCAATCTTTTACCCTATTAGAAACAGACATAGCGGAAGTAGTCGCTATCATAAGAAATTTAAAGCCAGATAGTGCGCCAGGCTGGGATAATATCTCCACAAGATTCATCCAATATACGTGTAATTATATCTCGCCTATAATTGTGCATCTGGTCAATGTATGTTTTGAAACCGGTACCTTCCCAACAGTTCTTAAAACGTCTATTGTCACCCCTATCCATAAAGGTGGAGATGTTGATGACGTTAATAACTATAGACCGATCTCAGTAATTACGGTTTTAGCAAAAATCTTAGAAAAAATATTAAACGGTAGACTTATAAATTATTTGAACAAATACAAAATTTTATCTAATTCACAATTCGGATTTAGGAATGGAGTCTCAACTGAAGACGCTGTCTCATCTCTCACCTCGACCGTTACCAAGAATTTAGATAATGGTGTCAAAAGCATATCTTGCTTTTTAGATTTAAAAAAAGCATTTGATACAGTATCTGTATCAATTCTTCTGCAAAAGTTAGAAAAGATCGGTATAAGAGGGAAACAGCAGTCTTTATTTAGGGATTACCTGTCTGGAAGAACCCAAAGAGTGAAACTCGGTGGTGGTATCATCAGTGACAGCACAGAGGTAACTTGCGGCGTACCACAGGGAAGTGTATTAGGTCCTACACTTTTCCTTGTTTACATAAATGACCTGTGTAATATGTCACTTAAAGATGGTACAATCTTTACATACGCCGATGATACCGCTATCGTGTTTACTGGCTCAACGTGGAATGATGCCCTAGTAAATGCGGAGGAGGGTCTGACTAAGGTAGCCGTTTGGTTAAAACTTAATCTACTTACTCTGAATACTAGTAAAACTAATTACCTTTGCCACTTTATTAGTAGTAAAACGCGACCACCTGTTAACTTTAGTTTAAAAATCCACACATGTGATAATTTAGTAAACACAAACTGTATCTGCCCTACTATAACTAGAGTTACACAAACAAAATATTTAGGTATCATTGTAGATGAACGTCTGTCTTGGTATCCTCAAATTGAACAAGTGACTGCTAGGATCCGAAAGTTTGTTTGGATATTCAAGACACTTCGGCATATTGCATCAAAATTAATTTTGAATAACATTTATGTGGCACTTGTTCAATCTGTGATAACATACTGTATTCGAGTCTGGGGTGGTGCACTAAAGACACGTTTTCTTGAAGCTGAAAGGGCACAAAGAACATTACTAAAAGTCATGTATTTTAAAAAACGTCTTTGTCCAACAACTGATTTGTACGTATATAGTGATCTTCTCTCGGTTCGAAAGTTATATATATTAAAACTAATATTAAATAAACACAAAACCCTACCCTTTACTAGTGATGTTGCTGGGAGAGGAAGAAGAAGGAAAACAGCAGTCGCTACCATCCTCCCAGTGAATACTCAATTCGCTGCGTCGCAGTTAGAGTCTCGAGCTGCTATTATTTACAATAAAATAAATAAAAATATCTACATTTATAACAAATCATACGTTGAGTGTAAGTCAATGTTATTATCATGGCTAAAAGATAAAACTTATGACGAACTTGAGGCGTTTATCAGCACCTCCTCTATATAGCATTATATACTTTTTATATTTATTACACCTTAATATTATTATCTATTATTATAATCTATCTTATCTGTTTGTATTTATTTACGTTGTTAATATTTGATTTATATGTAATTATTTATTTATTATATTTTTAGAATACTTTACACCCTTCTTTTATTGTAAATTCGTGTACTTAGGTTCACTAATTATAAAATACTTAGATATTAGAGAGCGGTGTCGCCTGGCACAAGCATATCTTGCTTAAAAGGTGGCACCCACAACTAGCAAAATTGTGAACATTGAGTTACCCAATAAACATTTTTTTTTTTTTTTTTTTTTTTTTTTTTTTATCTCGGACGTTAATTTGAACTGATCGGTGCAACACAGGTATCACTGTCACAAATGCGAGTTAGCTGTGTGATTACGCGACAGTGGGCAATGAGTCCATGATTACTCCGCATAGCACGTAATCAAGGATCGCCACTAAACGCTAGTTTGTGGAGCAACACAATGCGACGTGTAAAATTGGGAACAAGTTTGAATAGAAAAGGTGAATAACACTTGGTTGAAATGTATGGATAACAATAGCATTTTTGCCAATTTCAAATCTCATGCTTTTTGTTTTCTTTCTAATACCGACCGAATATCCGACGCTTTTTGAAAAGCCCTCATACAGCTAAGATAGACAACGTAATCAGTGAAGCTTATTTGACGTGATCAGTGCAATACAGGTATCACTCTCACAACTGGGAGTTAGCTATGTGATTACGCGATAGTGGGCAATGAGTCCATGATTACTCGGCATAGCTCGTAATCAAGGTTCGGCAATAAACGCTAGTTTGTGTATGCACCTCGCATTGTGTTGCGAGGTGGATAACTGGGAGTTTGGATGGTGGGAAGTAAATGTTTTAAACATTTACTTTGCTACCTTTTCACACCTGCAGGTATGAAAAGGTAGCAAAGTTAATATTTTAATAATTATTTTCATATAAATTGGGAAATAAGAACAAAAAAAAATCAAAATACTAGTAGTTAGATATATAATAACGCGGAAGTTTTCGAGCTATGCTTATAACTTAAGTATTAAATGTTTATTACCTTTTCACAAAAATCTACAGAGTGGGTATAGGGAAAAATACAGTTATAAGGCTTATACCTATGTACATTAGAATACCATGCAGACTGCAATTGACTGGCAAGCGAAGACACAGACAGAAGCAAGTATTTTATGATTCTTGTATATACATATATTACATATTTCTCTTTCAAAATATTTAGAAACAAAAGAAATCTTCAAATTTTAATAAGAGAAAAGTTGCTTGTTTATACCTTAAACCAACAGTCCACTGCTGTTCTCATATTTGTTCATTTACTAAAGTGAACAAGTATAACACACCGTAGAAAACCACTTAATAATAATTTCAAGGCACACTTGACTTTCGCAAATAATGTTTCACGCTGTTTGGGAGCAATCCATCGGAGTGATAGATTCGCTTTTCTTAATCCATGACGTCGAATCACTCCTCTGTCATTTGGGAGATGTGGGAATTGGGAAAATTTAATCAACAAGTAAAAGTTCTACTTCTTTGATTTCGCTTCCTTTCTGCAAATAAACAGATAAAGTAAAGACTAAATTATCGAGTTCGAACGCCGTGATGTTGGATATTTGCGGAGTAAATTGAATTACTCCAAGATTGTTTAATTTCAAATGTAAATGTTTGCCACATTTAAATAATGTTTATTTATGATTTTGCAGTCATGAAATGTAACTAAACTTGACTTAGGTTGATTTGGGTTCCAGACTTATCGTTGGAATAATGATGGCGTCTTAATTGAAGGCATGACATCATGATTAAAATGTACGAGTTTAGTTCTAGTAGCTAGTATTAAAGTTCAGTTTGATTATATTAAATTAATATTAAAAAATATAATAAAGTCGTGGTAAAAAAGTTTTCATTGCGTTAGTCCTAAATTATTCTGTCGTTAGAAAATAAATTTGAATTTCCATACCACCTAGTTAAAATTTCGCTAAACCTTACCAACGAATAAATATCAACACTTTGTGTACAACAGGACAAATAAAACTGGTGCTTTGTGAATTTAAACAATCTCGCGGCGGTCCTCTGGGAGAGACGAGGTGAACACGACCTGGATACGTATATTGATATAGTACAAATACAGGGAAGAACCATGTTGTGTTCCTGAATTTTAAGCAACAGGATATATCACTGTCCTTCTGCGAATGGTAGTTCATTTCTTACTGGAATTACGAATGTGTATATTATTATATAGAAAGTATTAATAAATGTAACTGATGGAAAACTTACCGAAGATATAATGTAGTAATAGTAAAAGATAAATTTTGCGTAAGAAAAGCTGATAATCAGAAAAAATCTACTTGATTATCGGCTATTCTAACGCAAAATTTAATTGTTATCTTTATACATTAGACCCAGGCCGATCAGAAAGAGTTCTTTTCCATTATGACCTTATCAGGATCAAACCGGAGACTTTTTGGTCCAGAGGAGAGAATCCGACAACTGCACCAAACAGACTGCCAAAAGATGTTAAAATAGATGGATAGACAGAAAGTCATAATAAAGTACCGGGAACTACCTACATGCGTCAATTTCTTAGCAGTTTATCCTGCTTCCCTCGATTTTTAGTAACGACCAGGGTAACTTAATGAACAATTAAAAAAAATACAGCAAACTGCCTCTTTTGCATTCATTTTAAAAAATAGTACAGACAGTTATTCCATTTGGACATTTAATACTGAAGAGAACATTTACAATGATCCTGTAACCAAACTTCAAAAGCCCGGACGCTTCGAGGCGTTAATTGCAACGTCTGACGGAAGAACAAGGGCCAATTTGCGAGCCGTATAGTCACTAAAATACCGCTTTAGTCCCCACACAAAGACATTATTAACCACACTCGCCTAATTCTTGTAATAGAATGGAAATGGCACCACTCTGGATTTTATTTTCCGGTCTAAACTCCCATTTTGCGAATTTATCGCGACCGTACTACATCATGACATTATATTAGAAAGATGAAAGAGTTTTTATGGACAGCATTAGCCCTAAGAGTTTATATTTAAACGCGAAATAGGCGCAGAATACTAAAATAAACCGTCAATTTTAGTGCTTCGGTCACGGCTATGTTAACATAAATTTATAATATCTAGGTGTTTATTTTTTTTTATATACGTTCAAAAAATTAAAATTAGAAATTTATATATTCTTTCTTTCCTACATGTGCGTAAAGATATAAGATACTCCTTGTAAGAACCTAATATATAAGTCATTGATTTTAACAAGAAAAAAATAATAGATAAGTACATATCGTGTTTCAGGCAGAACGAAATGAATAAATAAAATGTAAACTGTTAAATTTTTTAAATCATGGAATAAATTTATGAAAAATATTAAAATGAGCACTTATCTTAAGTTTCGGCAATCCTGTTGAAAGGAGGTTGAAAGCTTTAAAAGCTTCGCGTTGTTGTGAAAATCGCTCCGGGCTGCCAACCTTTTTCTACAGCGGAACCACAAGGAGTGTTTCTTATTCCTAAATAAAGCAACGTTTCCCTTTTCCCGCCTTGACTGAATTATTAAGTGGAATACTAATATATTAGTTTAGGTTGAAATCCGAAGATCTTTGATGGCGTACATTTCTAACATTTTGTTTGATGGATGTGGATCAGGAATAGTGAAAGACATTTATATGGGTAATCTGTATGGTCTATTTACGAGTATAACTTGTAGAAATTAATTAATTTTATGGAAAGCACCTAAGTGTGTTCTGTGCTAAGTGTTACAATAAAATTCAAGGAAATATAAATAAATTGCAATGAAATTGACCTGACCTTAATTTCGATACTTGTAGGTAATATGAAACTATTTCGTTTCTCTATCAAAATACAGTACAACCACCGAAAACATTTCATTGGAACTTGGCATTTGACCAAAGAAGACATACCTAAGCTTCATCTAAAGAAGAATTTTAGAAATCCTCATAGGACGAAGTTGGAAAAGAACCTTGTAAATAAGCATTTCTATCAAAGATAAAAACTACTAAGGTATTACTATTATTAGGGTTCCGTACCCAAAAAGGTAAAAAGGGGACCCTGTTACTAAGCCTTCGCTGGCTGTCCGTCTGACTGTCACCAGGCTGTAGCTCGTAAACCGTGATAGCTAGAAAGCTGAATTTTTACAAATTATGTATTTCCGTTGCCGCTACAACATAAAATATTTTATTTAAATTAAAAACATTAAGATTTTAATGTGATACAACCAATAAACGTGTTTTTTTCGTTTATTTTTTCTCATTAAAAACGGTTACAGGTTGACGATTAAAGTTTTCACAGAATATTACACGTTCTTTACCTCTCAAAAGTAAATTATTAAATGACAATAACGAAAATATTTGGTCGATTTTAATAAACATGTAGAAACGTGACTATAAACAATAAATATTTATATAACAAACGTAATGATGGTACAAAACTACGTGCGTGACTCGCACTTGGTTTTATTTCTCATGATTGTGTCAAAATTAAGTCTAAACATTTTTATAGATTGCAAGCAATCTGAAACAAAATCTTCTGTAAAGAATCGTATTTCTTTCTAACATCTAAATTAAAAACCATTCATTTGGTAAAAGATCCCTTTTCATTGTACTTTTCGCTGTAAGAACGTCTCGGCTGCTATTGTGATGTCCAGTGATTCAGAATAACAAATGGATAAGGACAAACAATAAAATAAAGAATACAATGTTAATGTAGTACAGTATGTTATATTCAAGAATGATACTGTGATTTTAATATCATATACTAGCTTTTGCCTTCGACTTCGACAGCGTGGTGGTAGTAGTGGGTGGGTTTTTTCATACAAACATTTATCCCCTCTTTTAGTCCTTTTTTTACCCTTTACCTTTTACTTTTTGTTCATATTAGTGTTAGTAGCCTAAGTTCTTCCTCAGGGTTATCTTACATTTATGTATTAAATTTTATCAAAATCGGTTCAGTTGTTTAGGCTTGAAAGCGCAACAGATATACAGAGTTACTTTTGCACATCACAATATTAGAGAAGTAGAAAGGAATTTATGGAAAAGATGTCAGACGGGCGTCATTTTATGTAAAATCCTTGACTTATGCAGTTAAGAATCACGGTACACATCGGGCTCCTTTCCAGAGTTACATAAACCCAGACTAGAAACAATTGGCTCCGTCTACTCCGAAAGGAAGAAATAGTGATTATATGTGTGCGTACTGATGGAATAACGAAGCGTATTTCTAAGGCCAGTCAATAATCTCTTTCCTAAACCTCCATTTCTCCTAACTCGGAGTATTTTCTTTAAGCCACATTACGTGCACAATGGGCATACATTAGCTACATCGGCTCAAAGTGTCGGTCCGTAGACATTATCCCTATCAGTCGGATATTCTTGCTTCTAAATTAAAGACCATTTATTTTGTCGCCGCTTGCCGAAGGCTATACGTTCGCTCGATAAAGTGTTTATTATCACAACATCTGTTTTGTCTATTAGGTCGGCGGATCTACCTCCAGAGGGAAATTTCATTTTCACAAGCACTTTTTATTCCCATTTTCAAGACGCTCGGATAAAATAGGATCAATAAATAAGAAGTAATGTTTATGGGTTTCATTGTCTAACCTTTTTGGAGTAAAGTACCCATATTTTTATTTTCACCGACTTTAAAAAAGATTTTGCCGCAACTTTTTTTTATAGAAACGGGAAGTAAGTACTATTTAATTAACTTTTTTTAATTAATAGAGGGTTTAAGTTTACACGCCGATGGAGCTAGTATCCAGCAAATTTTAAAATAGTAAATAAAACGTCAATTAAAATAATGCAAGACTTTTCTGTAAACCATAAGTAAATTTAATGTTTGACTAAAATAGAACTTAAGTCTCCTTTTGTGTACTTCAAATGGCCCCTTTATCGAAAAGTTCTTAAGTAAAGCTTCTTTGCTTTAAAATAATTACCTACATTTCAATGTAATTTTCTTAAAAACTAAATGTTGTTTTAAACATAAATAACCACAAAGGGTACATTTAAAATATTTCTAATTTTCATTTGATCTTCATCATATATCTACGTATATTAGAAAAGCCTTTAAAATATAAAATGTTAACGATGGATAAGGGGCACATGCTCAATTTGTCAAGTATTTGTAATCGATATAATTAATACTCTAGTTTTTAAATGCAACTAAACGATCAGGTTATTCGTTACAAAAATGTTTACTTACAATTTCAATAATTTAATAGCAGTAGAAAAAAGAATAGGACCACTCCATCTCTTTCCCATGGATCTCGTAAAAGGCGACTAAGGGATAGGCTTAAATACTTGGAATTCCTCTTTTAGGCAATGGGCTAGCAACTGTGACAAGTGACTATTTGAATCTTAAAAGCCCAGCGGCTGAACGTGGCCCTTCAGTCTTTTGATGACTGTTGGGTCTGTCTACCCCGGAAGAGTATATACCCGCATAGACGTTATTATACATAATAATGTTGTGTTATGTTTTTCAATAATTTATGAATACTTCTTTGCGAGCAAGGCCAACGTTGAAAGCTATTGCGTATTCTAAGTATGAGAATGTTGATGAAAACTGGAAAACTGAAACAATGTACTCAACGTTTTCCCCGTGTTTATATTGCATCAATATTCAAAGCTCGTGGAAAAATCCGCCGCTGTTACGAGCCACAAGAAGCATTGCAATATTAACTAAGGTTGCCAATGGCTGCACTGATATTACTAGCATTTTCATTTATTTTGAAATATGTTTTAAAATAGAGTATTTTATATTCTTCTTTTTTTTCTTAATTTAAGAGCAGTTTTTATTTTCGGTGGAATTAAGTAGAGCTTCCTCCATTCATCTCTTTTCTCTGATATTTTTTTTTATCTGTTGGTATGTTGTAACGTTTGTTTTTTGCTTTATTTAATTTTTTTTTCTATGACAATAAATTAAATAACACTTTTTTGTTGTTTTAAATAAAAATTCTTCAACACATTTGTTTCGATATATATTTTTAAGAAGTATTGAAGTCTCGAGACTTTTGTATTAGACTGAGTTGAACTTTTTCCCGAATAGAGTCCGAGTAAGTTCCAAAAACGGATTGAAATCGAGTTCCACCTGGGCTCAGAAAAAACTGATGGATCAAACCTATAGTTGGTTTTTACAGATAACTACTTGCCTAAAACCTATCATAATCTTGGCTTAATGTACTATTGGTTAGTCATATCTCTCCTATGATATCAGTGAAATTAGATGAATTGCACTCATTTTACTTATCCGGGTACCTACTACATAGCTTCGTTAGTAATAATTTGAATGAAGACTAAAAAACGGAATAGTTTCGCCAATGCAAGTATTTTTTTTTACTACTTAGGTACTTTGTATTATTTCTTACTTGTTCGTGTCTGTGATTTTCTGTGCAGTTCAGACATTACAAACAAACAAACAAAAAACTTTTCTAACATAAATTACATATCAACTTTCAAAACCAAGCCACTGCAATATAAAGCTTAGCTCAGTAAAAGCTGTGTGTTGATGCACTACCCGCTCCACTGGTTTCTTCGACGACAAAATGCACTCACGTCGCGCCGCGTCCCGGCTGCGATTCCAATACACTAATATTATTGATCGTTGCAGTCTCCTTTCGCGTTGTTTCTGCAGACTCGAGTCTTTATCAAACATTCACTTTGCTAGATATTTTAAAAAGAAAATAAATGTTCAGAAACTGTTTTATTTGATTTTGATGATTGAAAATAACGACAAAATAAACCTGAGTTAACTTTTCTATTCTTTACTGGTCTATTACAGGTACAAATAACTTATTATATGTGACACGATATTTGATATTCCAACGCGCAAAGCAGTTAGTTTCGAAAGAAAAAGCTTAGCAGCAAAGAGAATTAATTCTTTGCATCTTGTTTATTAAAATTATAACATTTGTATTTAGACGAGATAGAGATGGCCAGAGCTTTTCTTTCTACAATCTCTAAATACAGAAAGTTGTAAGTTTCCGCTTGCAATTTTAAACATGTAGTATTAAAAGAACTGGGTTAACGTTTTCCATTGAGGAAAAGCTATTTGTGCACAGAATTGGTTCGGCAAATAACTCGAACCAACGTTGTTAATATTAAGCAGTATTCCCATTAGACAGTAAAGTATCTAAACATATTACCGTCAATTTGTAAGGCAGGCACGTTCAAAACGTTAAGTGGGGAATGTTTGAATAAAAAATATATCGAGCGTATTTTAACCCCTATCATTTGTCGCGAGGGCGTCAGAGCTAGTTCAAAGGTATTTTCCATTTGGAGCCGAATCGCTGAGTCTGCTACGTGAGCACTTATCCCAAATTAGTAGAGGGTTCGGAGCGGATACGCCATAGAATGTTACAAGCGATCGAGCGTGAGACCCGCTCGCGCTAACTTAAGCTCGCCTGTCTGAGCGAGCCTGTTTAAACATCACTCTTAAGCCTAGACATAAAATAGTAGGGACACATTGAACAGATCTCATATTCACGACTATACTATATATTATTCCAGTGACTTTTTTAAATAATATCATAACACGAGTTTGTTTCTTAGAAACACAGATATGTTTAAATATACTATAAATAAAAGTGAACTCAATATTTAATTTATTTTTTAAGAAAAACAAAAATTCTAATTGCTATCGTCATTTAACAAAAACCTGTACGACCAGACTCGTACAACTGTCTGGGCAATAGAGAGTTATCGTCGAAAATAAAAGAAGCAGTCAGCAAATTCATTCTGTTGCGTCGAATAAAGGTTTTTTCTGATACTCTAAATCCGTAGCTGAGCTCTCTGAGCATTTAAAATAAAAGGAATGGAAACTTCACTACAATAGCTCGTCATGTTTCCTTACCCAGTAATTAGAAAGAACCAACTAAGAGAATTTGTCTCTCGCTAATGAAGGACAACTAATTCTTCAGCCTTTGTTTCCTTTAGAAAAAAGAAGCACTTAGAATACTCAATTGTTTTTACCGCCCATCTTATTTAAAACAAAATTACAACAAGCATTTGACTTTTTTGAACAAAAAATCCTTTCTTAAAGTAACTGTCTCTATCTTACCCTACATAATTTTGTACTACTAATATTGTGTTGCTGTACGTACAGGTTATTCCAATGATCTGGGATTATAAAAAAATACCCCATCAAAGAACATATAGGTATCACAGATATAATAAGTGTGGTTCCCGGCACCAGTACAAAAAAGAATAGGATCATTCCATCTCTTTCCCATGGATGTCGTAAAAGGCGACTAAGGGATAGGCTTACAAACTTGGGATTATTTTTCAGTCACTATTTGAATTTCAATTCTATCATTAAGCCAAATAGCTGAGCGTGGCCTATCAGTCTTTTCAAGACTGTTGGCTCTGTCTACCCCACAAGTGATATAGACGTGACCATATGTATGTATGTATGTTTATATTACATAATATGATATAAAAATTAATTAAATGTCAACAAATAACATACGCAGGTATATTCTTTAAATTGATCTTCTTCCAAAATAAGTTTTACTGATTTTTTTTTCAGTACCTATTAATACGTTTTTAAACAATGTTCATCAGTCTAACATCGCGTAACAATTTCACTGAATACTAGGCAGGTACATAAAATAGCAGGAACACTCAACGTTATTAATGCTTCATTGTATAAGCCTGCCAGGATTTATATTCCTGGAAAATCTCATATCGTGAGTCGTCCTCTCAACAAAAAAAGAAGCCGTTCTTTAATTAAACTTTGCAGAATTTATTTACTTATTCAATAATGCAAACGGCAAAAAGGATGCGAAAAAGACAACCATTATTAACCTATTTCAGAAAGTGAAGAAAAGAGACGGCTAGGTTGATTAATTAACAGCGAGCTGCCCGCAAGCGAGGTTCTACGACAGAAAACTTAATTACTTTTCTCGGCTGAATCATAAAGCTGAATAATTCATATACTAGATACAACATCGTTGTAATGTGTGGCAAAGGGAGTATATTTGTATTAAAGAGAAATTTACACAGTAACAACAAATGGTACATATTTTATTCCATGAAGGGATCTTTTTCAGATCTTTTTCTTTCTCCTGGCGTTAGGCCCGGTTGCGGCGGTGCCTCGTCGGATTGGGTAAGATAGGTTTTTATACGAAGCGATACGAGAACCCAACCCTTAATGGCTCATGGTTACATATCTAGTTACTTAAATGTGCAGAGATTTCCTCTCCTTACCCCACTGTCAAAACATCGGTTGGTAATTCAACTAAAGTACATTCAGAGAAGAGTCCCTCCCCATCACGCTATTTATTGACCCTAACCTTCCGATCACCAAAGACCAGCTTCACTTTAAGGTGAACTTCTAGGTAAACATAGCAAATTTTACTATACTGCAACTGCATACCGTATTGTAATCTTCTGCGACCGTACCCGGGATTTAGCGACGGCATCGATACCGTATTCCACTCGTGTCAAAGCGCCGTAATAGCTGTAATCGACGATGCTCGGCCTCATGCAGGGTGTAATTCACTCGCTATATTTGACCAAAATGGGTACTGTTTTATTTTTAATAGAATAGATAAAGTACCTTCCTTAAATTTCATATTTGCCACCAATTATATTTTTCTTTTGTTTTATTACATGTTGATGAAATATATTCAATTATATATTTATTACGTAAAAAGCCCAGCCCACTGTTTCTTTATATTAGTTATTATATACAATTTATCAATAAGAAAATACTACAAACGCAATTCATACAGACTAATTATCTTTCAGAGCATTAGACTTATAAGAGATCTGTGTTTAAGCAAAGAAATTGCGCTCATTCAGCCTGCAGACGATATTATGAGAGTTCTATTTTAAACTGAAACACCGCAGCATAAATTATACACAAAACATATAGGACGCTCAATAAACGAATATATTCAATCTTTACATTGTATTGTTGTCCCTTGTATCTTCATATATACATAATATTAAACTGGTACCAAATATAATACAATTAATCCGGCTTGAACCTGCAGGCTTTCAACGTTGAATGTTTTGTGTTACTATACATGCATACTATCATGCAATTAATCATCGTCCACTAATGGAAATTTTCATATTTACAATATGGCTAGGTTTAGTTTTTAGTAAAATATCCAGAATCAAGAACTTATGTCACCTGTAGAATAAATATTTTTTGGAATTTCATCTGTTCTTACATTATTTTATGTTGGCTGTAAGGGGTGCCGCAATTAGCTCGGCTCTGGATTTTAAGCACTGTCATTTTCATAGACCACCGAAACTTGCTACTACCACTTTTGCTTACTTAGCTTTTTAAGTCTTAATAAATACTAGATTTTTTTTATAATTTACAACACAATTAAAGATGACATGTTAATGTGGCAGAATGTTTCACAGTCATCGGTAAATTACTGAAACTAATTGATGTATTGCAACTTGATCAGAAAAAAAATTCTTGATATGTTATGCCGTTATTTAAAAATTAACAGCTCTCAAGGACTGAAATACTTATCTTAAACATAAAGATGAACAAACAATTAATAGACAATGTAAACTTTCAATTACAAACCTACAAAAAAAGTTTAAAATCACACTTATTGTTTTTTTATTCTGTATTTAACTTAAAGAAATTACGTAATATTTGAAAATTAAACCTAACATAATGCTTCAATATATGAACGAAACATGGCAAGTTGTTGGATGGAACTCGGAGGAATGTAGCCAGTTAACCGCTTGCATGATCCCTAGGGATACCGGGACACGTTTCGTTCGCTCAGCACTTCCAATTCTCAAAGACAATTCCACTGTTCTTTTCCCGGGCTCAAGAGCTTGCGATATAGCTGACATACACTTAATTTCGATTCGATACCGACGCTACCATTTCTTTAAAGCCAGCATCGCTAAAATTTACTTGAAATCTTATCGAAGTCACCTCGTTTGCAGAAATGTCTGAATTGTGTTATTTGATGTTATTTAATGATTACCAAAGCTTAATTACTTGGATCATCATTATTTTGAAAAGCTATATTGTAGACTCTTAGAAAGATTACTACTTTTTATAAATATCTTTAAAAATATATTTTAATAAATACGTATGTTATTTAAAAATTAAATCTTAGGTTTATAGGGATTTTCGACAATCATTTTAGCAAGTTTTTATCGAAAGTACCCTGCGACCGGCTGAAAATTTCTTGCGTTGAAGGATAAGCAATGCTATAAGTACAAATATAATGTCATCAGCGGGCTATCTGACAAAGTTGTCACGTTGCCTTAGTGATTTATATGTAGATACAACAAATTGAAGTTGATGCGGTATGAATTTTTTATATACTTTCTAGATATTTCTGTTCTCTACTTATGAATTTGTTTACCGAACCAAAAAGAATTTTGAATTTTAACTTAATATAGTTATATAAGTTGCTTAAATGTCTTAAACATGAGATACTCACAGCTTCATGTGTCTAAATGCATTTATTATGTAATGGACTCTCATGACGGATTTATTCCCAACTTCTACGAGCAACTCAAAGTCTTTCGAGATTACAAAGTTACCCTTACCGCATTTTTACAGGAAAAGTGGATTAAGATTTCCTATATATCTACCTAATATTTCACATTAGGGAACGTTCGCATGATTTATAGGCTAACTTTAGAAGTTTTGCATGTCATCCACTGGCTCTTTGCGAATTTTCTAAAGAACTTTAAACTTTTTACGTTAGATGGATTACCGAGAATAGCCCGGATGTTTTATACTCGTATGTAGTGCAAAAGTTCATAATGGATAGTGGTACTTTTCTTGAGGTGACTTTATACTTTTGAGGGAATATTCGTTAACTGCTTCAGATTGTTACATCTGCGCAATAATCGAAGGATTTTAATTAAATTATTGTCTTGAAATTGGTGATAAACAACTTGTACTTATACTTTAACGCATGGAGAAACATTTCAAATATTAATTTCACAATTTTCTAAGTACTTAGAAACACCTAATTCTAGGTTTTACCGTATTTTTAAAGAGATCTTTACACGACTTTTTTATGAATTAAAAATTAAATTTCTGGATGTAAATTAACAATAACTGATGTTTTTTATTGCGTATAATCTGTACTACGTGTTATAGATATGTTTTCAAGTTCATTTGATATTTTATACCTATTATAGTCTTATTTATAAAATGTAAGTATGTTCATTAAAAATAGCCCGAACCAATTTTATAAAAGCAAAACATATTGAGATTAAATTGAATTATAGCTCATATCTAAGGATGCCATTTATACATATATACGTATTTCGAGAAACAAGAAACTGCGCTATTAAGAGAGTCAGCTTAATGGAAGGATAAACCATATTACTCTGCGCCTTTCTGAGTCGTATAATAAATGTAAATATTAATAATGTATAAGAGCCGTAGGTTCGGCTTGTCAAGCTCCATTTAGAGATATATCATTTAACTATTGAGTTTCTTTCGGTCTTCATCCAGTTCAATCATCAGTGCGGTTCAAAGTGAAGAGGGAACCGTGAACCATCAAGACATGTAAGTAAGAAAGCGTGTATCCATCTTAGAATAAATGGTATTTTAGAAACAAAAGTCGGTTATCTGTTGTCATGTTTTCTCATAAGAAAAACAGATTTTAATAATAAAGTTTTTGAATAACTTACTTTTACATATTAACAAAATACAAAAGAGGATAAATGCCTAAACACAACAACTTTCCGTCTTAAATCCTTAAATCAGAATAACGAAAAAAAGCAAAACAACTTCCCCTTAATTCCGTATTCGACGAAGAGGCTCATTTCAATAATTTCACCTTGAACGCTATCAAACCCACACCGGGCTCTATACATTAGCAATCAGTGAACTTTTTCCAAGATAATTCGAACCCTTTGCTACGAGAAGTGAACTAGCATTCTCTCCGTGATTAATGGTTGCCTTTTGGATTGTTCGAGCGAGATGAGTTCAGAAGAAGCATTCACAACCCGTGAAATTAACTTTCGTCGCCTCTCCAATGCCTGTCAGTTTGTTTTTAGAAGTGCGTTTCGCTTTTTGTGTCCCAATATTTCAAAGGTTATTGGAAACGTTTGATTATTGCTCCTTATTTCACGGAGATGGCTTCTTAGTGGCTGGTAATTCTAAACCTATTCATCTGAAGAATTGCCAATTGAGGATATTTCTTTAGGTTAAAAATGAGATGAAGTTGATCATTTGGGTCACTTTACCCATATGTATGACCGTATTAGATTACATGATATTACTACCCATACTTTAACATTTAAACGGCTAACTAATATTTTGCTTACTCCTTGTTATGTTATGTCGTTATGGTAAACCATCAGCTGCTTTCTTTTTATTTTCTACTTTCTTGCAAATTGCAATTTCTACTTACTTGCTTAGAAACGAATTCGTTTTTAAATTTGTGTTTTGGTGGGAAACAGAAATCACAACTATTTTATTCAGCATAACCCGAGATTATACTTTGATGCACTCTAAACGCGGCTAAGGCAATATTTTAAATCTCGAAATTTCGTCCTAAAAAAATACTGATTCAATTACAAAAGTATTTAAAAACATTCAGGAAGGGACGTTCTAAACGGAGGAGAGTTAACATAACATTGATCTTTTAACCGAATCCATTTAATCTTCACAATCGTTCCCTCACTTCAGTCGTTGGACGTGTGCCGTGCACCCACCTCCATGGATGGGGACCAACCAACCGACCATCACAAATAAAAAAGAACATAGGCAAGAAACTGACTACAGATTTTTTACGAGGACGAATAGTTATAGATTTTGCGTAAGTGAGAACACTAATGTGTGAGATTTATTTATTTTAATTTATTTATTACTTTCTTGACTGGCAAACATTGTCTTCCTTACATAAGTCTCCAAAGTGACAGTGATTTCATGTTATTATTCGTCAATATTTCAAAGGTTGAAGATATACGATGGTTGTTTATTTGTGTTTCCATTTTGTTTGATTGTTTCCTCAAAATAATTGCTGTTATAAAAAAAATGAAAAGAAAAGTTTGACTAAACATTTTATTTGAAATGATTGAGAAGCACGTTTTAAATTAAATCAAAGGTTCAAATTTGCTTTACAATAATCACATCGATGTGATAAACATATGTAATTTCAATATTTTATGCAACCACTAATGGATCGGCAACGTACGTCATGCTCTATGTCAATAAATGTTCTGGCTTTTAATGTCGCCTTTGTTGAAGTAGGCCAATTACTATGAGCGGAGCAATTATTGGCCGCACAGTAAATGATGATTTTACTAACAGATTTATTCAAAACTGTTTAAAACTTATATTTTTTACCGTGCACAGTTAACCTGAATAAAATTAAAATAAATACAAGTTTATTTGCCTGTAAAAATATACCCGAAATGTTTCTGTTATATTTGATATTCAACTTTTTAGCTGACCCTCAGCTGTATTATATCAATTCAGTAACCACAGAACAGACTTTATTTTGAATCTATATTAATATCCAAGTCAGTCTATTAATTTTACTGAAACGATATCAGAGACATACACGCAGGTAAGTAATATAGATGAAACTCTGTGAGGAAGTAGCTAATAAGAATCATTTTTCATGCTTTTCATTTCATTAAGGTAAGCTATAAATTTTAAAATAAACACAATTTTACATTATACTACTCATATTTAAAAAAAAAGTTAAATATCCTCTAAAAAGTCCAGGAAAGGGTCATAAATGCTTGTCATGAGTGATATGAATAAACATTTAAAATTCACCTCTTCCCGTGCGCGGAAAAATGCACGTAACAAAACATTACTATGCAAAGCTGTATGTTTTATCTCACTATTTTTGTTAGCTGAGATAGCGGACCATTAACCTCATTCCACCGCGGCACAACACAAAAACAATGAAAAATTAATAGCAAAGGCACTGGAAAAACGGGACCGGTTCGAAGCCAACGTCAGTTTAAAGGGTACTTTTTATTTGTGATTCAGACAGCTACTGTGATTTCGAGATCAATATGTAAATGCATTCGTGAGTGCATTTGGCCCGGCCGCGGCGTGAGTGCATTTTGTCGTAGAAGAGAAGGCAGTCAGCCATGGCGCCCCGATCTCTTGTTCTTGTCTTGACTGTGTCAAGGCAGGCTGCTCTGGTTTTTAATGTATATTTTTAAGCTTCGTTGCGAAGATTTCAAACATTTCGTTGACCAAGAAAGCCTTAGTCATAAGCATACGATTATACGTTGAGTGACTGGTACCTGTTTAAATAACTTTATTTTACAACGTCTATATATAACGGTGTTTTCAAAAAGAAAGTTCATCAGCAATTATTTCAGGGATGAAAGATGTCGTGGTGTGAGTAGTAGAGTGGTTTTTTCGTTCGGAAACACATAACCACGAGCAGGAGATCTGTAAATTCTGAAACTCAAGTGCAGATAGATAAAAGTCAAAAACAGGAATAAATATTAATATGATATTAAGCCAACATATTTTTATTTGTATGTGGAATAGAAAACATGTTAAACAACATTGCTTAACGTGGTGAAAAAACATATTGTCCGTAGCAGTACATTTCACGACTCCGCTGAACATGTGTGTTGGAAAATCTATTCGTCTAAAAATAAAAAATGTATGCCGTTCTTGGAAAAGAGTTAATATTGCTCTTTGTCTGTGTTTCATTTCACTGCGCATAAAATTTATTTCAATTTATTTGCCATAATAAATGAGTTTTGAATAAATAAATGTACAAATGTAAGGTACTAGGTAACGCTTTCCTATAGAATATCAAAAATTTAATAAATTGTGATTGTCAATAAAGTTTGCTTCTGTAAGTAAACTTTATTGACATTCACAATTTATAAATGAGTTGCAAATCATAATTATTATCATTTTCAATATAGGAAACATTGATTTGATTAAATAGTTGCATGTCCAACAGCGTTAACAGCTTGTTCGTGTAAACACAAAATAGTAAATGTACAAAAATATATTTTGTAGTATCACTTTAGATCTAAATACATTACGAATTTAGAGTTCAAGCATGCACTGATTGTACCTATAAATTCAAATCCATGTATCAAATAAAAAGGCTTGAGTAGATAAAAATGGCAAAATTGTGTCAAGGGTTTCGTAAATTTCCAATTTGATTGATATTTTTAGTTGAAATACCTTCTCCTATAATTTACACAATTAAATTACCGCAGGAGAAAAATTTCATTCTGCACTATACGAGTATAAATGACGCTAATATAAGGCGAGCATGCGATGAATTTTCAAAAACATGTTATTGTGATGTGTTTATGTACTCAATAATTTGTTGTGCCGTGCCTATCACTCGTAATCCCGACCAAATGACTCCATGGTAGATTTAGCTTGTAACACTGATTGCCTTAATTATTGTAATTGAATGGTTTAGATTGGAATGCATTTATATTTTCATGTTGAAATATATCCTGAAATGGTTTTCAATGCAATATGAACTTGAAAGAAAATTAAAAGTTGTCACCAAAATTACTTTTAATATTTCACAACCATGCGTTGATTTTCATAAAACTGTTATTTAATTTCTTTCGGCATTTACAAACAACAATATACATTAAATCGTTTTATCAAACGGTAATTTAAGTTTCGAGCGCTTAACAACTTTTATAGCCGAACAAGCCTGATTTGGACTTTGATATCCAAACCCGTCTATTAAAGTTAAACAACTAGAAGATAAGAACGTTTAAAAGTAAATTACACCGAGTCAGATTTAGCCTAGCACGCAAACTTACACAGATTATATAAACTCTTACACAAATTATATTTAGCATAAGTATCGTATGGTGTCAAAATGTGTTGGCATGCGGTTAGAACACAAGCTGTTCACCCAAGTTAAATACGACTTAGTTCAAGTTCTTGTGACATACCCAAGTCGCCTAGCAAGATGCTAGTTTTGGCTCAGGAACTACTTGACTTTGTTTTACTGCGCAAAGTACCACTACCTATTGTAATTTATTAGGTAAAGTTTGTTCGGGTAACGATGAATGATTATAGAACGATTTTGCTGAATCTTTTTTTATTTTAATAGATTATATACAACAATATTATTATACTCCTTCTAAATTTCAATATTATTTTCTTTAAATAAGACATATAGATACTTCTAGGTATATACATATATCAAAATATTTGTCCATACTATAACGTCATTTTGAACGATGACTCTCACATTATCTCCACTATTTCATTTTTGCGGAAGTAATAATATGAAAGTAGAATCTGTATTATTACCGACAAAAGAACTATACGACTTCAAAGGTATGTGTCTTCATATAAAAGCATATTTTCCTTTGAATGAGGCTGACATCAATTTTATATCGTGGAACACGAATTTAGTTCCGGAGTTCGGTTCCTATCGTAATATCCAATATACAGTCGTTCAAAGGCTGCACATTTCGATGTGGGCAAACAAAATCCTTGAGCTACGCTTTCACTAGAGCGAAGTTGTCACGTAATACTATTTTGACACTTTGGTTTCCCTATTTCCCATCAGGCGTCTTTTACAATACAACTACGGATTTTGTTATAATTAAACATTGATACACTTTAAAGGTTGATTTGAATACGAACCAATGCTCTTACGGTGAGGTAAAACATAGTAAGGAAATGTGTACATTCTGGCAACTGGGTGTAATCATGATCATGATAGTTAGGTTCCCCTTCAAAGTTTGCATAGGAGTCGCTTCGTATAAAAACGTATCTTACCCAATCCAGGATCCATGGTCAAAAGTGTAACCTCGGGCTGCTCCTCTCCAGAGTGGTGAGGTTTTTATGTAGTCATTTAAATATTTGTTGCACGTTAATCTTATAACATGCCAGTAACTTTTTGTAATCAGAATTTTCTTTTTTTTTTTTTTCATTTTGTCTGCAGAACCATTTAGGTAAGCTGAATGCCGAAAACGCGTCTTATCCGCAGAGGTAGGCATAGAACTTTAACTTCATTATAAATGTGCTTTTGTCTTTACTTAAAAAAAGAAAGAAAAGAACAACCTTTCTTTAAAAGCGTATACATTTTAAACATAATGCACAGATCGGGCACTGAAAGAATTAGTGAGTCAGTGCTGAACAATATGACCAACTGCGCTGAGCAAGCTGCTAATTATAAATTCTAACTGGAATGAATTTTCCACTGCACAGAGTTTGTTCTAGCTAATTTTGCATTCTGCTGTCTTGTGATTGTGTGACTCATATTTTATAATTAACTTTCTATTGTCATCCTGAATGTACTTTTTCTATATCTCATTATTTTGAATTCTCAATAATAATTACTTTTTCGGAAACCACACAATTCTGTGTGCTTGTGTATTGAATGTTAATATTTTGTACTGGAAACCCTATTTAGTTTCTTCTAGGTATATTAAAATTATATGATTAATTTTATTTTTCTAAATTGAGAGCGTTTGATCTGCCTGATCGTTAATTTGTTTTTATTGGGTAAATGGTATTTGGGTCTAAATATAATTTGTGTAATTCATAATTGGGTTTTATAATACTTATCACAAAATATTGAATGAAAACATTATTCCGCCCAGGGTAAATACTTTTATTACAGGCTTAATTTGTTTTCATAATGCATTCAGAGAAAGTAATTAGCCTTGATTTCGTAACGATGTAAAAACAATGGGGCCTTTATTTGAGGCCTCTTTCAATTAACCCTCCACGTTTTGCTCACTCGGTTTATATAATCAGTGAATTTCACACCTTAAAATACGTACAAAGCTTTAAAAGCGGCGTTTTGATTTCAAATCGTCTTAGTCTAAAGCATAATAAGTGAAGCGGGAAAATCTTTGCAGCGCATCTTGGGATTGAATAGGAAATCCTATTTATTAACCCTGGAAAAACTAGGTAACTTATGATGTACACTTGTATAAGTATTTAATGTCTGTTTCTGAATTTTTCTGAATCTTTGCACTTTCCTGTAATCGAAACTATTAGTGGTATTTTTCTAAATTTCGTTTTTTAGTTTAATCAACACTAAATATTTTAATGTCCCTATATTTTCTCTGCATGTTTGCGCTAATTTCAAAAAATTGTGGATGGATTTTATTCCTGTTTGAAATGTTGAAGAGAGGGTTTTCCGAGGAAAGTTAATAACTATACTATATAACTACCCGTGCTAAGTCGGGGCAGGTCACTGGTAAAAAATAAAAATAAGAACCATATGTACACATTCGAAATCGAAAAAAAAAATAGTTCTTTTGCTCATACCTACATTATTATTTTTTCCACTTTTCGATTAATCTTACATCAAGGAGGAAATCACTATTTATCTCTTAAATATTTCTACAAAGTGTGACATTTTAATTCAACAACGGCGCGTATAGTCCTTACCATTTATCCAGGCCCTATCACGATACGTTCATACTTATCGTCGATCGTTCTCCATTGTGACTATTCAAATAGTACACAATTGCCAAAGCAGCAGGTATTTCCAGTAGGAATCGGATCGCAGTAAATTGTGAATATCAGGGTTTCCATGATACGATATAGCGGTAATTATTTATTTCTAAAATAAAACCTAATAATTATGACAAATGCTCAATCATCTTCGATCGTTTTAAGTTGTGTTTGTTTGGGACTGCCATTTACTCTTTCTTATTCTTTAATTCGTTGTGGTCACTTTAAAAAAAGTAGGTAATTTATAGGTTCTTGTTTGACGTGGACTCATAATAATTTGTATATTTTTTCATAAAAGGTTTTTTTTTAATTATCTTTAGGTTATCTTTTAAATGAAAAGAAAACCAAAAATATCATTTAACATTCTTTATTCTTGTTTTCCTTCAGTGTTTTCCTTTGATCATTAATAAGTACCTTTAATCTTTCGCAAGTTTACGTATCTATAATAAATAATTCATGCAAAATTGTAGAATATTGTAAATTCTGAAGTCGGTGGGCTATGCAGACCTCATTAATATAGTGCATTTAAAAAAAAGAATATCGGTACTTACCTAAACAAAAAATCGTCATTGCCTTCGCAATAAAAGTGAATGATGTGTCCACATTTTTATACATTTGTGGGCACCCTGCGAGTGACGCTTGGCCTCCGCAATCGCAAAGTCACCGGGCTGGAATTAAACGATTTATCGTAGTCACGGAATACGGCTTCTGGACCCCGTCACGGCTGGGTTTATTGTTGTACAACGACACCCTAATACACCTAGTTTTTGCTTAGGACTTCGAAGATACGTAAGAACATCTTCTTACGCAATCTGTCCAGCCGAATCTCAATTTATACATATAATACACATATTATATCTGATTTAGCTGTTAATCAAATCAAACATATACTTCACCTTGCACATGTAAATTATAGTCTATTTGGAGCAACAAGCTTTTCAGTAGTCATATTTCAGCTGGGCTCATTTCGTGTATCCCTCCTCTGGGACAATATATCAACCTCAATTTATTTTCTTTACAACCTTTCATAACCTCCGCTTTTTATTCAGTGTCCTTACTATTACAAGAATAATATAGAATTACGTTCAAATAATATGTATCTCAGTGGTCGTTTAATTAAAACCCATGGTCTGCTCCACAAAAATGTTAACAAAATCATTAATACAAATAATATATATATTATAAAAATTAATACTAACACTACATTGATAAGTTTATAAGGCATAATAAGTTCATTTCACATATGTTGTAATCTATGATAGTATATAAACCCCTTTTAAATTTTTTTTTAAGAAATTTGAAACTATGTGATGAAATCTTTGTGCTTAATCGAATCAGTTGTTTTAAACCTAGTACCTACAAAATCAACATTTCACCAAGATGCTAGTAAACCGTTAACTGTAACGTAACATTTACTTTGTCATATAAACGTATTCGATGCTGAGTATATCGCGAATCAAGCGTATTCGAGGCACGTCTTTCCCTGCGGGAGACGAGATACAAATCCCGAGAGAAACCGGGGAATCTGTTCACATATACCTTCATGTTCACCTCACTGTTATTTATATGCGATAGAAAGAAAAATACGTGCATGATCGCGTGACATACTAAACCAGCAGCTAGAGAGGGGACAACGTTGAAGGGTTCTTGTAAAAATTTATATTATTTAGTACCACTCTTCATTTCTCTTAAAAAAAAAACAATAATTTTAGACATATAATAAATGCATTTAAACAGAAATGAATTGGTTTACAAGATTGAAAACTTATTGATGCTCTTACGGTGAGAGAAAAAATCGTGAGGAAACCTGCGAAATTCAGGAAACTGCATTTGTAACCATGATCGATCCGATACGGGTTAGGTTAGGTTAGGTTACCTGCAAAGATTACAGACGTCAGATGGGAGCTTCGTGTAAAAATCTGACTCACTCAATTCAGGGTCCATGGTTAAAGGCGTCCTCTCCAGAGTGGTGAGGATGCAACCGGGACTAAAAGCCAGAAGAAAGAAACGCGTTTTAATAGAAATATGTATATTATATAGAAATTTCAAAACCTTAAAAAGTATAAAAACATACCAAAGAAATTTGACGTGCAAACTTGTTTTTTTTTTTTATTCAAACTATTTTTGAACTGAACCTTTCTATACACGACCTATGTATTTTTACTTATATTTTATATCACTCGTCATCATCAGAAGTTTTGTTACACTTCAATAGCAATATTTTCATGTTGCTTCCACTAAAAAGGTAAATTATTCTCATCACTAGTATTTACGTATTTAAAACAATAACGTGTTGAAATAGCGAAACAATTTATATTGTGTTAAACTGAATACAGTTCTTGGTACTCGCGCCTGCCTTTTTAAACCATTATTTTATTGGTATTTTAGTTTTGTTATTTAGTAAGGTAATAGTACCAGTAGTTGATATTATAGTAAGAAAAAATCAAGTTTTCTTCAATAACTATGTATTTATTTTAGTTAGAATTTTTTAAGTAAGTAACAAATATTAACCAACCTTTTATTTATCTTAGGTTGAACTTAATAAAAGAAAATCACTGTTGTTGATTTTAATATAGATTTTTTTCGAGAAGATTAAAAATGTACCAGTTGTTGATGGGCAAATTTTCAAAAGCCCTAGTAATTGACTATGACTTTTTCAAGCTAGTGACTCAGTAATTGGCAAGAGTACTTCTTAGAAAAAACATACAATAAACTTTAAACAAAACAATAGAACATAATTTCACAAAACTTCTTAAATCACTTAAAATCAACAAAAATAAGTACAATCAAACATCTAAATAAAGACCTAAGCAATTTAAAAAAAATACTTAAAAAATATTAAATTCAGTATCATGATCATCGCTATTGAGATCATCTGTACTACCACCAGAAGGCTTCCATGTACCACATTCAGACTCGCTACTTGATGCAAACAATGATTTTGTGACTTTTTTTAAAGAAGCTGATACATTTGTTTTAGTCTTTTTTTTACAGCCTTTATTTTTTTTGTTTTTGATAGCTATTTTGAAATGTTCTTAGACGAATCTCTGGGTGTCTTTTTTTAAATGATTCATACCAGTGTCTTCCAGGCCTGTTATTTTTAAATGGAGTTTCGATATTTAATTCAGTCACTAACTTACATACACTATCTTGTAACTGCTGCACAGTAACGGGAAATCCAGCTTTAGCCATTTCTAATATCCATAAAACAATGATATCCTCTTGTTCTGCAGATAAATAAGATACTGGACCCATACGGCGTTCAAGAGGTGTTTTGCCATTAACTTTATATGAGAGAGTGCTATAAGGAATACTGTATTTTTTTGATGCTGCGGATATTGACATTCCTGATTTTACATCACTATATGCTTTCATCATATCTTCTTCAGAATAACTTAACATTTTTCCCTTTATTGGAGGCATTTTTACGTATTACTTATTAAATACCTGCACAAAAAAATAATAACTTTAATTTTGTACTAGTATTTGATAGTTTATGTTCCAGTAGTTGATACCCTTATCAACGACTAGATAGAAGTCACATATAAAAGCCATATTTAAAACTGTGATAGATCAACCTTAAATTTATTATTTTATGGTATAAAATCGATCGAATCGAACGGATAAGAATATGCCTAGTAGATGATAGCTGTATCAAGTACTGGAAATCAGACTTTTTATGTACTAGTATTTGATACCCTTGTATTTTGTTTTATTATTATAAAAACGAATCAAAAAGTAAACATTAGCATAATTGATACTGTCCCGAACATAATAAAATAATTACTTACCACTTATTGAGCATTAATTTTGAGTAACACAGTTCGAAACAAGTAAGGTCCTTAACAAATTCGTTAACATAAATATTGAACGACGAGCACGTAAGGACACATTGCAAACAAAATTCAAATGTGAAGTTTTGACAGCCAATCACAAAGAAAGTTGTTATAGGATAGATTAAGAGATGTCGCTACTAGTATAATTAATAAACGTTTCATTGATACCTTCAGAAGAATACTTATTATAAAGAGTTGAATCAAAATTTATCAACTACTCGGGCAATATCAAGTAGTCGTACAATTACCTTACTCGAATTTTTGGGAAAAAACTGGCGAAAATACATATTAGCAACTTTATTATCTACCTTAATACTTTTTTATTTTATGAAACATTCGGTTGATTGATCAAAAAGTGCCATCGAAGCTTATTATATTATTTTAATGTTACTGTTAAAGACAGTAAATAAATATACAGGGGACAAATCAAACAGATATTGAGTTATCCCCAAATTTTGTTTGAGACTTGTGCACTAAAAGACTCAGCATACAGAAAGTCGATGATACTATTTTGTACGAGTTCTAAGTACTAAAAAAAACATTCAACACCTAAGTCTATCTAAAAAAATCCCATCATGATTCGAGCCTGACCGGGGATCGAACCGGGAACTTTTTGGTTTAGAGACGACATTTTATCTGAACTGAAGCTGTAAGTTATATAAAGAAAATTATTTATCTCATATTCTACGAGAACCATAGAAATCCAAGTATAATAACACTGTTTTCAGATATAAAAGATATAAAAGATATATAAGACATATAAGATATAAAAGACAATAGGCTCTGTGACAAGCGTTCATCTTAAGGAGAAATCGTTATGAAGCTCTGAAATAAACAGGCATTAGTATGTAATTGCCGTGTATTCATACAATTTCAAAGTGGCGCCGTTAACACCTCAGCCAAGCTCTATACTTGCAATACCATCAACATTTAATAAAGTGATAAAATGCTTGCTTTGCTCGAAACACGCGATGTGTTTACGACTTTCTTTTATTGCTTTTAAAACTGATTTTTTGAGAATGTTTTTTACTGTTTTATAATACTTTTATTCACTCGGGGAAGAAATAATAGTTTCTATACCTGTAATAATGCCGTGTGGTTCATAACAGTAATAGAAAAAAGAATAGGACTACTCCATCTCTTTCCCATAGATGACGTAATAGGCGACTAAGGGATACCTAGGCTTATAAACTTGGAATTTTTCATTTAGGCGATGGTCTAGCAACCTGTCACTATTTGAATCTCAATTCTATCATTAAGCCAAAGTGCTATATAATATAACTTCGTCGTATTATATTCTTGGTTTTAGTGTATTAACTAGGTACTGTTTATTAATAACTTCTAAATTTGAAACCTTATAATAATTAGGTAAGATCTGTCAGGTAGTATTACTTAAAATTAAACTTCTCCACAACTTCTCTCTCTCCACAACAAACACTTCACTTCATGCGATCAGACAATGACCAATGACATGATAATACTTTACTAACTATAATTCACGAGCGATATCGATTCAATGAATTTTCAGTTGCTTTCTCTGAAACTCGAAACTCAAATGTGCGTTTTACTTTCTGGTTAATATCTATTGCTTATTTTTCTCCCTCATAATGCCTCCAGGGATTCCGGTGGCCTGTGATTTATGGCTTATGCAAAGAATGAGAGGATATTTTCTACACCATAATTCAGGCTAGTTGAGATTAGAGGCGGGTTCTGTTAGGATGATATATCAATCCTTGCCGGTCTTTTTATGCTCTCGTATATAACGTTACCATTGTCACATAAATAAAGATCTTGTTGAGTACTTGAAAATATGATCCACGATGTGGAAGATGTTTAAATTATAATGATAATTAACTTTGTTACACGCATGTCACGTATTTTCAAAGTTAAATAATCTGTTCAGGATTTAGCAGATATAGCAACACGGATAAATCGAAGAGGATGAACTAAAAGTGACGTCAGAGAGAGCAAGAAAGATCTGTAAGGACCGTTGCAAGTTAACACCTATAATATAAATGGATGTATTGTATATTTACAATATTGATGTTTGATGTGATAATGTTTGATAAATATCATATAATTAGTACATACACGTCACGTCAATATCCCTTGCGGGGTAGACAGAGCCAACAATCAGTCCAAGAGACTCATAGGCTACGCTTACCTATTTGACTTGTTGATAACAATGACATTCAATGATGTTTAGTACATTGCATTGTTACTATAAATTGTACGATCCTTCTAGATAAGACTCGTTCAATATTCTCATCTGTGGGGATAGCATGGCATGCGCGACGTTTATTTTGTCACGTGATAAACTATCGCTGTCCCGTTTCACGTCATAATAAAAAGTGAAACAGCGATAGTATCACGCAATAAAAACGGCGTCGCGCGTGCCATGCTAGCATCGCTGGTCTCCTTCTAGGGGGCGCCACTGCGTATGAGCACGACATTGATTGGATAAGTCGGATTTCAAAACTGTAACGAATATGAAGTAATATTTTAACGTAATTCAGTTTTTGTGATGTGATTAAAATCAGGAAACCCTATTTTCATTCACACCTAACAAATTTTGCTAAGTAAAATTTGAATACGCCATCTAATATTTTGGTCCAAATTAATTTTCATAATTAGTTTCACAAGCGTTATCGCAATCGAGTCAGAAGGGTCGTGTATACATTCCCGTGTCAAAAAGGTGATAAACAAGACTCGTTCATCAATCTAATCGTTTTACAGCCATCAGCTTGTTCCGTACTGCAAATTCAACTCACTCCGCAATTCACTTAGTTTACTTTTTTTATTATATTAATTAAGTTTATATCCCTTACAGCGTAGACAGAGCTAAAATTCTGGCAAATTCTGAAAGGCCCGCTTTTCAATCCTTTTTACGTGCCCAATGTATAAAAAAATTATTTAGGTTTATTTGAATTTTGTTCCGGCGTCAACTATTTCGAGCTATTATTATTGTGTTTTAACGCTACAACAACAGTCTAGTTAAATACATGGAAAAGCTTTGAAGAGTCGCATTACGCCATAGCTAACAAACGCCCTTTTTTCCTCATAAATAACTCAAAAAAAGGCATTGCATTGCAATATAATGTTAATTTTACATACGTTTGTCATATGTAATGCCACGATTAACTGGAGGGCTTAATGATACGGCAATCACTACATAGTATAAAACAAAGTCGCTTTCTCTGTCCCTATGTCCTTTTGTATGCTTAAATCTTTAAAACTACGTACCGGATTTTGATGCGGTTTTTTTCAATAGATGGAGTGATTCAAGAGGAAGGTATGCATGTATAATAACATCCATTGAATAGTGGAGAAATACTGTTATTTTTGAGGATTCTAATGTGATGTCGTTAATTATCATATTTTTTTCCGCTTACAATACGAACGCAGGCTGAAACCTACGAGATTTATCAAAATAATGTAATTTATTTGTACACATTGAAAAGGTCTACAGAAAACTCCGCGATGGTATATGTCTATCTCTCATGGATATCCCACAATAATTTTTTTTGTGCCGTGTGGCTCCCGGCACCAATACAAAAAAGAATAGGACCACTCCATATCTTTCCCATGGATGTCGTAAAAGGCGACTAAGGGATAGGCTTACAAACTTGGGATTCTTTTTAGGCGATGGGCTAGCAACCTGTCACTAGTTGAATCTCAATTCTATCGTTAAGCCGAATAGCTGAACGTGGCCATTCAGTCTTTTCAAGACTGTTGGCTCTGTCTACCCCGCAAGGGATATAGACGTGACCATATGTATGTAATTTTTTTTTGTCATTTACTGTTTCGACAAATATTGGCAAATTTTGAAGCGATTTTAATCAAAACAGTATTAATCCTTATCCAATTAAATAGCTTAAATACATTTTTGATTTAATATAGATCTTTTTCTGTAGTGTATTTAGTCTCAGCATTGCACCCGTGCAAAGGCGGGTCGCTAGTCATAGATAAAAATAAAATTCAAATAGTTATAGTGTAGAAGCAGCCTGCTAGCCATTGCCTAAAACTTTACAATCTAGCTGTCATAGAAATTCATTAAGAAAAAAATTCAAATTTTAAAAAATATAAAACTGTACTTAGCCAGTCGTCTATATCATTAAATTAAAAGCTTTCGTGATTGAAGGCCGTTAGAAATATTCGCGGCACCTAGAGCTCAACGGCACGGTCGGCAAAACAGGTAACTAATTTATTATCCATAAATTCTAGATCAAGAAGTTGATAAAACACGTCTGCAGGGTTTTACGAGTCTCTTCAATCTATTTTCGCGATGTAGCTGATACTGTTTATTATAAATTATAGGAACGACTAACTTTTATTGTTTAATATTTTAAAATGTTAATGCTTTATTCTGAACTTTATGAATATTGGTATGGGTAAATTACACTACACAGATTGAGTTTGACTAACTTAATACTCAGGCCAATAAGAAAAAGTTAGTTTTTAGTCATGCCCTTGTATATCACAGATAAGCGTACTACTGCTGCGCCACAGAGACCGGAATAAATCAAGTACGTATGTACCTGTATGTGGCTAATAGATAAACTATTCAATTTTTGTCAGTCATCATGCCAAAAATTATACAAATGAACCGTAGTTTCTGAATTTGGGTTGCCATAACCAAGTGACTTTAATGAGATTAAATTTTGAGAGGATTCAATAAAATGTGCAAATTACTGATTGCAGTCTCATTTATTTAATCATTTTGTATTTAATAAACTAAGATAGTTACATCAAAACACACATTGCGTAACAAATTGGACTGGAAGATATGTAACCAGTGATACGTACAACGTACCCAAGAACGGGTAAATTTATTGCTGAGCGCCGCCCCGCCGCTGATTCGGATTGGATTCTTCATACAGTTTATGTGTAAACTAGCATTTTTTATGATACAGAAGCGTACTATGCAGTGAACTCTATGACGTCAAACGTCCGACTGAACGGCAGGAGGGACAACCTAAAAATATCATCTAAAAGTGAACTGGATATGTTTCGTTAATCACGAAGCATCTATAACACGAAAAACGTAACTCTAAAATGCCATGTTGATATATACTTAATATTGTCATTGATTTTTTTTTCTTTAATTAATTAGAGTTAAGGTATACTTTACATATAGTTCACTAGACGAAAAGTAGAAAAGACAACTTAGCATTTATATCAGAGCGTTTCGCATTAGCATATAAAAATTTGAACATAATACCTAAATTTCATCTAGGCTATTTTACCAATATTTTTCTATATATCTATATTGTTAATTTCATGGTTAAAATGTACATTCTTAAAAAGAATTTCAAATTCGATAATACTTGCTCAAAGAACAAACATACCCACAAACCTTTAATCATAAATCAACAGTCATTTATTTATTAATAAATAACATTAATTCTTAATAATTATATCAAAATTAAGTAAAAGGCATTTAACTTAAAATAAAGTGTAGGTAATTCAATTATTTACATATAATACAAGCCAGTGGACTGGTATAATAAATCATATCTTAGGTAGCATTATAACGTTTGACAAATTAAAAAAAAAAAAAATTATGCGGCTTCCTTTGTAAATATTGTTAAACATAAAACAAAACTGCATTTTAATATTCGGTAAAATACGGTAAAGCAAAGAAAGATCGATTTTTTTCATATACAATCTATACCAGTAGATATGTTTTATTGTATCGTTGTCCAAACAATATACATATTGTCTAATAAGAAAGAGTTTAAGTAAAAACAATATTCTTCAGACAAGTTGTTGCAATAATGTGGTATAGGTATTGCACATCCCACTATAAAAGCATTAATTTTAAAATTAGGAGCCGCATTTGTGTTGGATGAAACCTTCTCTGTATAAAATAAATTACTAAGCACAGCTTTCTGAACTCACGCAGATAACTAAATAACTAATAACTATTGTAAATTATTATGGCACCTTTACAATGTTTACATATGTGAAATAAATATCTTACAATTGGTATAAAGAAATTGGGATAAAACGATGAAGTAATATCACTTAATATCGGAACATTGATACAGGAAATTAAATTCGTAATAAAAGCATATGTCTTAAACAATTGGAATGTGATTATTAAAGCCTATCATCTTTCTCTGAATAAATATCTCGTACACTTTCAAATTCTGTCTTTTTTACATAAGATACATTAAACGCTAATCTAATCGTCTAAATATAATATTTTTCACTAGAAATAACAACAAAATATCGAGAGTCTTCTTAGTTCAGTACTTTCACACAATAATTCATCTGTTTACAATATACCTCTGATGTGTTATCCGAGCACCGATTTCCCAAGACAGAATACAATATATTTTATAATTAAGGCGTGATTATTACACAAGAGCAAATTTAAAGAAATTTTTATTTATTTTTTCACTCTCCTTTTTTTCTTAATCTACAACATAAAGAAACGTATGGCAACATAATCTTATTATTTTGGTTAATAAAGAATTCATTTACGCACTTCATGCATCCCTTTGGGTTCCTTATTTTACAAGGTGAACAGAAGTTCGGAACGGATATGTATCGGTAGGTACATTAACAGGTACTTGCAAACATTAAGAAACACAAATCTTCAAAATAATACTTTCAATTTCACTATATTCTTGGCAATTGACGCATAACACCCTTGTAATTGATCGCTCGTTTTAATTGCATTGTCGCACAGTTGTAGCGGGTCGTATCGGAGTGGTGAGATCGAGGTGTCGCCCGTTAGCTTTCACGCTTGCAACACATCCATGCAAGCCAGTGTAGAGGGCCGGAGGTAGGCCAAGAGGCAAAGTTGGTGATCCCCCTGTGTTAAGTAGGTAAGTTTGAGTAGTTTCACACTAGCGCTATCTAAAATATAACTAGTTTATTACTTTATCATCTGATGAAAGATGATGCGTTGAGGAAAGTTACAATGTGTTACAGTACTAAAGCAACTACTTTAAAAATTATCACATAAATGAAAATAATTGGAATACAACAGTTCCATTTTTTTCTATCTTTGTCTTTCATCTTTGTGTATACCCATGACTTTCTTAGACGTAATGTTTTGGAACCCGAGGTTTAAATTGTATCTAAGAATGTTTTACACAAGTATTTCAAACAACAAATTATTTTTCTTTAAAATCACAAATACTGCAACATGTTCGTTCATGCTACCAAATCACACGTCGTGAAAAAGATATACTTATAAGATGTATGTTTATCAAACTTGAGAGCGTACAATTTGTTTCTTGTACGGATAGGATTCGAGAAAGTTGAAGTTATAATATGAAAATCTCGAGTTAGGCACCTACTTAGTTAAAAGTTGTACGAAGCGCGGAATTCTAGGAAGAATTATTCATATCGGTGTCGTTTTATGAGTTGCTTTCATATCATGTTTAACAAAAACACGTTTTCTTCTTTATACACCTACTATCTAGCTTTACAAATAAATTTTGGTCAATAAGACAAAATTGCTCCTTTTATCACTTGTTTTATCTTCTTCATAGTTTTTGTCAGGATACTTTACTTATTTGGTAACAATCTTTGTTACTGCACATATTAGTGACACATACTTTTAATACATATAAGGAAAGACAAATTTGTTAATTCAGTATTTTTAAAGCAGCAATTAAATTAAACATTGCATTCTTTATAAAAACAATATCTGAATAAAAATATCAAAGCAGTGTTTACATACCAATCCATAACTTAGGGTTTGATTTCGAAGGTACCAGCATAGACTGAGAGTACCCTCTAACGGGTGGCCTGTTGTCCACCTGAAGCATGGCCAACCTCTTTCTTCTTCTCACAGTGGCTGTATGCCACATACCATCGTCTACTCTGACCTTGGACCCAATACACTGGAACCAATCTTCGTTCGTAGCCGAGTTCAGTTCTTTAACATCTGTATCTGTATATATAAGCTGTAGTTTCCCCTCACTCAGGCCTAATCCGATGAAATCTCGGGGCCGAATCCCAATCTTCCGCCGCCACAAAAGTAGACCAGAGTCGTTGTATGTTCGGAATTTTATTTCGTACCTAACACCACGGGCGTTGCGATTCCTAAAATTACATAAATCTGTTATTTACTCATATTAAAAACAATATGATACTGTAACTTTATCACGGGCACACATAATTATTCTGATGATGAACTAAAATTGGATTTTTTTTGTTTTTAATAAAAATGCAACAACACCTAAGCTTGAATTTAACTGAAAAGGGTTGTACACACGCAACTTTATAATCTAAAACACGATAAAGTCAATGCAAATTTTCTGCATCGGTAATGAAGGGTTGGCACTACTTAAACCCGTGTTGAAAATATTTACAAGCTGTTGTCGTGCTTGTAGTAATTACAAACAAAAGACACCCAAATAAAATTAACGTAGCGATAAAATAAAACAATAAAAGCAAGGAACTGCACTATCTGCAGACAGTATTTCGCATTTAGTTATTTATGTTAACGCGTTTATGCAAATGTGTAAACTTCGGCTTAACTTATTTGCTTCACTCTGAATTTCTACATTCAGTTCTAAACTAAGAAAAGCCAGGAATAAATCACTAATTAACTAAAATAAATAGGTGAAGCTTGTATGAAACCAAATATACATATATGCAATGAAAAGACTATAAGAATATTATGTTTTTTCTACCTTATAAGTTATAAAATAATAAGAAGATTTGATTTTAAAAGGTGACATATACATTATCTGCTGATGAGAAAATATAGATAAGCATAAATAGCCAACAGCAAATAACACACAATATTTTATAAAAACAACATTATTTTACCACTCAAGGTATAAATACTGTAATTATAACAAGATTTTTTTAAACCAAAAATTGGTAATATACTCATAAAATATCAATCATGTTAGAAGTTTAATCCGTCATTTCGAAATTAAACTTAAGTGGTACAATTTCCGTGTCGCTATCAACAATTCATGGTTCTAGGACAGAAATGGTATATATTGTCTCCACATTTACATCATGCATTATGACAAAAATGTTATTGTTTTACCTAATCTAAGCATTCGGCAGTATAATTTTAACATTTAAATGTATATCGTATCATCCATCGAATGTTATCTTACGTCATAGGCTCCTTCACCAACTTCATTGTTAGTACGTAAGCTAGAAATATAGAATATTTGTTAGTCACAACTAATATTATAGCTATATTTAATAACCAAGACATATTTTTACTAAGTCATCTTATTCTATCGTAAAACGATGGCAGAAGCCTTGTAAATCATACACTTCGTAGTCTTAAAATCTAGATAAAAAAAACAAACAAAACAAGAAAACGCTTTGGTTAGAAAATATGATTTTAAATCTTCTTAAAACTTTTTTTCTGAATTGATTCTAAGCTAAACAGCATCAATTAAGACGAACAATTGCAAGTGGGCTCTATACTTAATTCAATCTTAACTCAATTTTCTTCAGTATTCTTTACAGGTGTTTCTAAAACTCAGTTGTATTTGTGATGTACTACTATATAAATAGATGTTCCTTGTTACATTATTCCTGTTATGGTTATATTTATTGACTTGAAATTAAAGGACACTTCCATCGTTTAGATGTAAACCGACTTTGCAAAATTGTTGCAAACGGTATTTTCTCTAACGTAAAGATAATTTCGTAAAAAGCTAATGATTAAAAAGGACCGCTCGTGCCCAAAATGTTATTATGAACAGGAGAAAATAAACCAAAACAAAATGGATTATTGAAATATCAAATGACAGATTAAAACTCGTCAATATTTTGCAAATAATTTTTGTGTGTTTGTTTTGTTAATCCCTGACGTTTACATCGTGATTTTCAAACGGTTTTGTAAAGCTTGCCCAGTTTACTTTTAAATCAATACAACAAATAAACGAGAAAGTTCTAATTTTTCTTTCAGTTGTATTCTTTCGTAATTTTTAAATTAAAGTTCAAGTTAAAGATTTAGTCCTCATTATGAAACAAATATGTTGCTGGTAAAATTAACATCAGTTCCTATAAGTATAATGAACCAGGCCACAAATGAAGCCTGTCAAGAACTGGGTTACCAGTCTCCAGCCTCGACTAGCTTTTAATTTGTCAGTAAAACAATTAAGTCGCGAATTACGAGTGGCACGAACCACTGAATGCACGAATAAAACTTTTCAAATTGGACCAAAACTATATAGTCAAAGTCATAATAAACTTCTATCAGACTCGATGCTTCTATTATAAGACTTAATAATGCTTTTAGTAATATATCAATTCTGAGTTAATTTAATAAAATAAAACGATTTTTTTATTATTATAATCACATATCACTTACATAGTTATTATTTATTACAATCCACAAAATGGTATTTATGAGATCTTAGATGTACAAAAAAAATTATATCATGGTTTTTATGGCGTGCTTTTGTGATAAAAGGACAAAGATTAATTAGCTTTAAAAATTTTTGTATTTCACCGATTCTTATGAAAATATATAATAATATTGACTGCTCCTGCTTAACCTAATAGTAAACTGTAAGATAATGCTACGAGTATTAGCACAAGGTCCGCCTATTGTACTTTACAAATTGGAATTGTTACAATAAAGAATAAATAAATAACTATTACGTTTGAGTTATTACCAAAATGTCCTTACCTTCGGTTTCCTTTACTCCTGTAGGAAAAGTAATTATTTCCATCAAACTTAATAGGAGTACGGTCACTTAGCATAGCAACGTTTTGTATTTCACAGTTTCTGCCTTGGTAACCATCCTGACATATACATTTGTATTCATTTAGTAGAGGTATACATGTTCCATTGTTTTTGCACGGACTCAGACCTAGGAAAAGCGAAATAATTTTATCTATTAATTATAATAAAATACAAAATTAAAACTGTACTGTACAGTTAAAATGTTTTTACAAAATATAATCATAATATGTGAAGTGTAAAGATTTAGGATAAGCCTACTTATTTATTACAATAAAAGGACCACTTTTACGTAGTCTTTAGCAGATACGAGCTTTAATACCAACAGCTAAAAGATCTCGGGAATCTTGGAAATACCAAACCTTTAATTATTTTATGTACTCATTTTAAGGTATTCAATGCTTTATTAAGGTATATTTTGTAAAATTGACAAAAGTAAAACAACAATTGATACTTTATGACCAAAAATATAAAAAAATATATTCAGAACATTCAAAACACAGAAGAAAAATGAAATAAAAATCAAGTTGTTTTTTTTTTATTTCGAATTGATTTCAGTAATGGATTGAATGCTCTGAAAGCGTTAGACGAAACATGTTTTATCCATTTCTCAATTGAAAACAAAAACGTGTCATTTTTGCGTAGATTAAAACAAAAGAAAATTTAAAGGTAACTTTATTGAAACCTGAGGCAAACATATGTAGAATGAATATAGAGTTCTATTTGTCACATTCTCTGCATATTTAGTTTCTTACGCCCAGTTTCATCAATCATAAAAGTTACGTACTAATTTTAATCGTATGCAAACTAATACTCGAAATACATATAGAAGCCAATCTGAATATTGGATTTGTTTTGTGAAGTTAAATAACACAACATCGACGAACATTTGGGTAACAGTTCAAGTAAGTTTGACTTAGGTTTGTGATCCCAAGCGAGCAATTCTCGGTTAAACAACAACAGTCTACAACAATATATACTTATGTTTGGTTGGTACGATTTATTTACATTCCATTTACTTAATCATTATAAATTATGGCGTAATTTATTAACGAACATTTATTCATCTAACAGCCTGCTTTTAACGAAACGATATACTACTGAACTTATAAAGTTTTGCAGTGTTTGATATGTATATATAAGCTATGATAAGGGGCATTCGCTTTAAATAAATGACCCAAAGGTACACTTTGATAGTTAGTGCTTAACATAAAGTTTGAACGAAACATATTTTAATCTGCATAATTTTCTGAACTAAGAGCAATAAATTAATAAAACTTTGAAATCAATTCATAACTCACCATCTCCACAAGGGGGACCCGCGTACTTTGTCACTCCACTTGTAGCGCAGGGCAATTTGTCTTCCTCATGTACGATTGCACATCTTGGCGTCTCGCTATTGTACAAAGACAGTGGGTTTCCGTTCAAGAAGACCTGTTGCACTGCGCCTATGAAACTGCTGGTCACGCCAGACATCTTGTGCGGTCGAATGTACGCTCTGGAAAGTCAGAAAGTTAGACGAGACAAATCGATGTAGCGTCGACGTGATTGATGAAAGATTGAATTGAATGAAGCTCTATTGGGAGTTATGATGTCGCTGTATTTTAAACGAACTGGTATTCGAGGTATGATAATATTTATTGCTAGTGTCCAGTGCCGTGTGGTTCCAATACTATATACTTTTTTTAACCTTTAACTGGTGACAAGCGGTCTCACAGGCCGAGCGGTGTCAGTGAAACGTCATTTCACCCCCTTCCCTGCGCTTCCTTTGTTTCAACGTCTAAGTAGCTGTAAATTTAGATGCGTCCACGCCGTAGATAGTAACAGTTGTGTCGTATTGTCCTTTATTTGAAAATTACAACAACATAAAACTCGGCAGCGGTCTCTCAGACCGTACGTCACCACTAACGTAACTTTTTAACGTAATTTTGCTATATTGCTTTTTCTTGTTTTTACGGTAATAACTAAATATGACTAATTCTGGACCTCCAAAAAAGAAGCGTAAGGAGTCAGGAGTTGGAAATGTACTGTCAAATACTCAAATTAAAGCGTGTCTGGCACGGGAAGACTCAACTGGGTCGCCAGCAGAAAATGTTCCTGAAAATTTCATCCCGGAGTGTTGGGTTTTGATTTGCCACCTGAACCACAAAACTTAGAGGATAGGCCGAAAACACGGAAAACCTGTGCCAGTTGTCCTCCTAAATTAAATCGCGAATCAAATTACCTATGTAACACATGTAACAAACATGTGTGCTTGCAATGTGCCAAACAATTATGCCCCGACTGTCAATAAAAATAACCAAAGTTTGACCAATGCCAGTTTTTTTTAAATGATACTTGTGATTAAATAATAATTTTTTTTATTGATTATAGTATCGTAACTATAAGAAAAAAGAGTATTTTTGCTATAATTATCTTGATTTAATTTTTTTTTGTGTGATTATTGATCTCATACTTAGATTTAAGATTTTTGTTCCTAATTACATTTTAATAGCATGTCAATAATTAAAAATTACATTGAGAGTCCATTGGATGGTTTTATTTTATCCTTTTATACATTAATCAACTGTTTTTAAAAACAGAGGTAAGCTTTCATAGATACTTTCGATGCTATAGACTATTTAACAGCAGCGGCTTCTCAGACCGCGCGTAACCAGTTATGTTACACAAAAACCATGTCACCAGTCAAAGGTTAATAAGCGACATTTCTATAAAAATAAAAAGATCCCATTTATATCCTCGCAATAGAAGTCAATATTATTATCTCTTAAACGTTTCCAATACTATATTTTTACGTCACGCAAAATCAAGTAAATCATGATGCTTGTAGTGTTATTTCCTCCAATAAAAAATTTTAGAATCAAATATAAATAAAGAACGCTAAATCTGTCCAAGGCAAAACTCATAGCCTAATTAATACTTCTTTTTACAGAAAGAAATTACAATAACCAAACTTATTAAGAAAATGAAATATTAAAATGTGGTACACAATATTAGACGCTACAGAAACACACGCGAAGCTGTGTCATTTTACTGGTCTGGGCGCCGCCCTCAGTTTGAACCCGCTCTTTGTGTATGTGAAACTAAAACATAATGGCGCAATAGCCGACTTTGTAGTATTTTCATTTAAATAATAATGTATTTTACATTCATGTTTTTAGATTCTGAAAGTCATGTCTAAAAGTGTGACCTAAAGATGAGAACAATAAGAACGATTTAGTCCTTACTGAGCTTCTTCTTCCGTTTCCCTAGTTCCCGGTTGCTACCACCACAAGTTTTTGTCCGCCTACCGTGTTACTACTAAGATATTTGGTAAATTTTATCTTTATCAATATAAAACATTTCTAGATACTTTGAAAAAATGAGGGCTGAATGAGAAAAACAGGCGTGTCTGCTTCAGGCCTCGCTTAAATGAAATAATAATTAAAATTCCAAATAAAATACGTACGGTAATGATCCAATAAACAAAGGCAAATTTAGTTCTAGATGTGTAAACGGTGGTGCAGAATTCCCTTTCTGAGTCGGATGGTGGTCAAGTTGCAAGCTTCCATGGCGACCTACACGTGAAACTCTTACTCGGTGCCAATGACCTTTAGTGACGGGCACTGGTGACCTTTAAACAATTATAAGATAGATACAGATAGCAGTCAATATCACGTTATTCGATATAAAATTGCATTTATTTTATGACTCATTTCAGCCTTTGAGAAATATTTAGAGTCAGATTTGAACGAAGTAAAAAGTAGACTAATTTAATATTTAAGTCAAACAAAACCGTCTAAAAATCTAGTAATTAGCCTTTTGTTTCCCCTATTCTTATCTAAAAATAGAAGATTAAACTTACGTGATATTAGCGATCCCGCTACCCAAGTTGTACCTAAATTGTAGGTATCCATTAACCAAGTTAATCGCAACGAAATCCCCCTTGGCTTTATTAGTCTGGCCGGTGTAAAGGAGCATCCCTGAGAAGCGGTTCGTTAAAAACCAGATTTCGATGCGGAACGCCTTCCCCAAGCCTTCGAGTGCTGGTAATTCAATGTAGCTCGTTCCATTAAATTGAGGGGACCACGTCTCCTGAACAACGTTTACATCTGTAAGCAAATAAAAATCAAATTAAGTGGCAGACTGAGGCAATTTTTCGAGACGGAAGTTAATCTTCGAAAGTCGTTAAGAGAGTAATAAACTGAAGAAATTCAATGGACAGCTGGAGCTAAGTAAAAAATAAGCATTTAATTGTCTGAAGCTAGAAGGTTTCAGGGAGAGAATTTTAAAACGGTACGTAAACACAACCATCAAGAGAAAATTCAGCTTAATTAAATGGCAGAGAACAATTTACTTAGATAAGTGAAATTGAAGTAAATTTTATTAATCTAATCCTACATTGGATTACAGATAAGTTCATTGATATCCCAATAGTGACCAAATCTGAGACGAAGGCAAAATATATTGGTAATCACTTATTAGAAAAGATATACTTACATAAACACTTACCATTACTGCAAGTATTTCCATTGGAGCCAATTTCTCCTCCAAACAAACAGCGGCACACGTGTCCGCCTTCAGGGCCGATGTCACACAATAGCCCCTCATCATATCCACAGGGATTCGACTCGCATGGATCTAATCTCTCGTCACAATTGCCTCCTTGGAATCCGATAGGGCAGATACAAGTGTATTCGGTCACCGACCCTTCTACAGAGTTACACGAAGCTCCGTTCTTGCAAGGCATACTCATACAGGGGTTGGATTGGCACTCGCGAACGTTTTCTATAGAAACTACTAATGAGTCCGGCCGGCCCAATTTCTTTGTCACTTGATGACGTATTATCCTCAGATACTTCACGCACCCAATAAATCCGCTTCGAGTGCCGATATTATCGAAAACCCTGGACGAAAGTGCTTATTGATTATATCATGATCTGCGCGTTATGAGATATGATGTAAGTTAAAAGTTATTATTAAGGAATGAAATTGAAATGTTTATAAAAAAGTTAAGACATGAGAAGATTATTTATTTATTTATAACTCTTAGCCCAAATTTCTACCAAAATTTTGAGAAATCCATTTTTCTTGTACATAGAAATTGTTAAAAATCAAAAATATTCGTCTTTACGTAAATGTATATTTACTAAATTCCACCGAATATACAAAAGTTTTGGCTGTGCTTTGATAGTACAAAATAAAAATTTTAAATCTAAAATTTAAATTAAATTTCAATTTAACCCTGGTTATATTATAAAAACTATAATACCTTATATAGCCACAATTTAAGTACATTTGTTTTTTTTTTGATAAATATTCATATTATAGATAGTTCAATTGTTTGATTGCAAGAGATCTCGTTTCTGTTTTCTTTTCCGTGGTTATTTTTTAGGTACATACAATAAATAATTTTAAATATACCTAATAACATATTTACCTAGAGTAATTAGTAGGCACGCTGCCTATATAAGCGTCGTCGGCGAGGTCCAAAGCCTTCAAATGACCACTGGATTGGCCCACCACGTCTTCCATATCATCCACCGTAAGAATCCCATCACGGTTGTATCGCTTTGCTGACACTTTGTGATACTCATTTAGTGTGATCTTTTCAAATGACGTGAGTACAATCGTCCCATTTCCAAGGTTATACCTGATGATTATATTTTTTATCATTAAGATGCAGAAGGAGCAAATTTCAATTTGTAATTGATAAACATCATATAAGACAACATTTAAATCATCTTCTGTAGTTTTCAAAGACAGAGTAAAGAAGTGGTTCTACTTTAACTAGCATACGTTTCCAATTTCGTTGATTACTTTAACGCTGCAAAATACCTATTGCGTCCGAGTTCGAATTTGAAACCACTACTACAGTAGAACCAGTCACATTTTTAAATCAAGACATACGACGTAGTAACACTGAAAGGAGCACTTGCACAGTGCAAGCAACGAACCAGAAAATCCAATAACATCAATAAAATTGTAAAGCAGAAAATATTGCTCACCTAAACTCTAAATATCCGTTAACCAAAGCGAGTGAAACAAAATCACCAGTGCCATCGAGTTTCTGCTGATTGTACAATATTACTCCGTTCTCCGAGAAAGCTTTGAACTCTATGTCGATATTCAGCTTGTGGTAAGCCTTCAACGGTTTCAGACGAATATACGATGAGCCGTCAAAGAAAGGGGTCTCGATATACGACCCCAGTCCGTCTTTTACGAGAGATTCACAGTTAAGACCGGTATAAGGGCCGGCGCACACACATGTGTACGTCGAGCCTGGCAAGTCTATGCATGTGCCGAGGTTGAAACACGGCTCAGATAGACATGCGCTGTATTCTTCAGTTGTTTCTTGAGTTGATTGTTCTGATGACAAAAATAAATAATCTTAATCGGCTTGATACTTAACAGAATTTGTGTAACTTTAATTCACTAAATAGCAAAGGTCTTCCCTTAAGACCATTATCATGTCCCGAAAGGAGCTTAAGTGCTCTTGAGGTTATTTTGCAATTTGATGTAATAAAATGCACGTAGACCTACAACCCCCGCACATGTATCAAATATTTTACTTAAACTACCACTTACCAATACATGCTTTCCTATGCACAGTGGGTGCGAACCCTGGCCGACATTCGCAACCTCCACGTGCACAGTGCGCCCCGGGCAATGCTGCGCACTCATTGTCATCAGCGCACAGATCTCCTAGTAACGCACCTACAGCTCCTACTGTTGCTGTGGTAGCAGTTTGGGAACCTAAAGGATTAAAAGTCTTTGCTTATCCTTCAACAGATTTTAATAACAAAGTTTTGAATATATTTATAGCGAATTGTCTAACGATGCTAGTTCAACATATTTATTCCTGAGACTGGCCATTTAGAAAAAAATACAGAGAAGACATGTTCACCTGTAAATACCAATTTTTTTTTTTAGATAATAGTGGTATTTGAAATTGAAAATCTGTAGTTATCTCAGTTCTACAATAGATTCCTGCAAAAATTAATATACCGAAAATATTTTCTTTTAAAACGAGTAAATTTTCCCAGAACGCCAGAACTATAGTTCTGTATTTTATTGACACTTGGATAGTTCCAAACAATTTGAATCTGTGTAGGTAAATGTCACGTAAACCTTTGTTATTTTGTGTTCTGACATTTTACTCTGATGCCGGGAAAGCTCATCTGGTCTGATAAAATATCAAGGGTCGAAAAATAATACAAACTGTCGAATTATCGACGTGAATTGACAAGTTTTATATTGGATAGCAAGTAGCCCAAATGTCACAGACAGAGCCGTCGTTATCCCCTGATCAAAACATATGACAGAACATTTTTGTGTGTAAATTACGCTAGAAGGAGCAGACGACCCAAGTTTCCTATTTATGTAGGTATCTATGTAGTTAAAACTTCATTAATTATTTTTGATCACCTACATCAAAACGGTCAACGTGTTAGTCTTGTAAATCTATGTCAGACATAATATACATTACATAAGAAAATGTAATAAAAAATGTGTTTAATTTTTCAACGGAATTTTGATAAAGTATTTACCAATTTTATCGCTCTATGACGAAAATTTTTGCTAATATTTTAGATTATTTTGATATATTGGGTAAATAAAAATATACTTTGTCAGCCTTTTTATCAAATTAAATTAGTTACATACATACATACATACATATGGTCACGTCTATATCCCTTGCGGGGTAGACAGAGCCAACAGTGTTGAAAAGACTGAATGGCCACGTTCAGCTATTTGGCTTAATGATAGAATTGAGATTCAAATAGTGACAGGTTGCTAGCCCATCGCCTAAAAATGAATCCCAAGTTTGTAAGCCTATCCCTTAGTCGCCTTTTACGACATCCATGGGAAAGAGATGGAGTGGTCCTATTCTTTTTTTGTATTGGTGCCGGGAACCACACGGCACCAATACATTAAATACATTAAATTAGTTAATAGAAATAAATTCATTGAAGTCACATTGAAACATTCATGAAACCACAGTATTAAGTATCTATTTACTTTAAAAAAAACTAATAAGTTATATCACTATCACTTCACTTTATATCATAAAGTAAAAATCACCCTATTTACTCTGTCTGTATGTGTGCGCTTATCTCGCAACGTTGTGGACAGATTTTGTTCCTGTTTGAAATGATGTTATTTTCCGAGGAATTTTTATATCTATAAATGTTACCCGTGCGAAGCCAAGACGGGCCGCTGCTCTTGTATAAGTCTGTAATGAATTTTTCGTGTAAACTTTTCCAATATTAAGAAACTAATTTAGAAGTATGGTAAATGTCTTAAATACTGCTTGAAATTAAATACAGTAATTTGAAGTGTTTTGTACGACGAACTTTCTGTGACATCAATAACAAGAGAGTTGGTGAGAGACGGCAAAGTTTCTTGAACATTATTAATTAGAGCATATTATATAAATTACAGACAATTATTTTGATTAATACTTAAGTGTTTCTTTTATTATGTAGAAATGGTTGAGAAAATTGGTCGTAACTATGAAGGCTGGCATTATATCTTGTTTAATGTCACTTTAATAGATAAGCTTTTTCGCTGAAACTTAACATACTAATAAAAAAATAGAAAAATTATGACTCTTCAATAAGTTTCACATTATGATACCTTTTAGAATTGGCGTCCATTCATGCGAAAGTTCTAAATCTATCAGTAAGATTTTAGTAAATGGATCTAATTAATTTTGCAATTTTAAACGAATCATGAAAGAGCGATCGAGTTTCATGCATTCTACCTACGTTAAGTTCAAACAACGCTGCAAAAAGTTGAGTAAACTTTAAAACGATTCAATATTGCCACGTCGATTCACAGGAATAAAAAAGTGAATGGCTCGCCATCGGCGCTTGCCAACAGCTTGTTTTATAAGTTTAGAGAAATTATTTTTATTTTATTCAACGTGAAATTTTAAGGTCGATTTTTTAGAAAAAGCACTTAGCAAATGCAATATGATCTATAAAAGGTAGAAAATGAGAGAGTGAGAAAATAGATTTTTTTAATCGACTACTATTGTGAAGTGTTAAGTTTAGTTTTTGGAATTATGGCAATGGTAAATGGTGATGTGTAAGGAAAATTCTCTTACCTCTAAACTTTTGTCCCGACAGTATTCCATCAAAGTCGCTGGGCGTCTCTTTTCTTGTCCACTCATATTTATTATAGTACTTGTCCGGATTTAAAAGATGACGAGTGGACTTTGACGCGGCGCCGTCGTCTTGTTGGGTGAATTGTATAGGGGACGAGGGCCTTGGCGGACCTGCCGTGCCAGCCAGCTCACCCAATTTGCAAGGGCCGAATGCTTGTACTACAATGTCCTCTTGCGTGCGACACGCTTGCAACTTGAGGTGGCATTCCGACTCGTATGTTTTACCGTCGCTGCCGCAGACCTGTTGGGGATTTATTATGCACTTTTTGTGAGGCAAATGTGGGGCGCGGGACAGACGTTTTACAACAACGGTGTAGCTGCGTGGTTAATCGTTAAATGATTCTTAAGAAACACTATTTTGAGAAGTGATTTTTATATGCATCAAATATGAATCAAAAATATCTTATAATACTCTAAATGAAGTAAAATTATTTAAATTACTTATTTTGCCCACTTATCGTATATCGCAATCCGGAAAGATCTTATAAAATGCACCATGTAGAGTTTAGGGACGCACAGACGAGTATAAGTTTTCTGCACTAGGAAATTTTTTCTGAGTCGCTCATGGACTAGGTCATTATACAGATTGTAACATACACAACAATACAGTGTTTAACATAGGTAAAATAAATTATAATAACAATATAACTTTGTTTTTTAATACTTACCAACATATTAGTGTCGCTATCGGGGCAGGCCGCCGCCGCACACTCGCACAGCGCGCCCCCGGTCCTCTCCGTGCACACGGCCCCGAAATAACACGACAGTTCCGCACAGGAACTCACAACTCCACCACTTTCAGCTGGTTCAGAAATAAATGGAATAAATTAATAAACGCTTCACGAATAAATCAATTCCCCGCACACAAAGTAGGCTGGAGCGCGGAAATAGATCAGGACGGTAATATTTAGTGATATCGTTTACAATCACGAATTAAAATAGATGTAACTAAATAAATTAATAATTAACATCAACATCTATGCACAGTTTCAATATATATTTAGAAGATATGGATCAGTTTATTTTAAACATGGAGGTATTAGATGAGAAATATGTTAATAAATAGTGATAATAAATTTAAAAAAATCTCAAGTGCATCCAAATAAATTAATGAATAAATAAATAAATATTACACTTGGATAAGGACTTTTAAGTCGTTTTAATAAAAGATTTATATTCTTCTATTTTACATATAATCACTAAATTACATATAAGCATAAGCTTTTAGGACTCGTATTTTTAAAGGAATCTTTCGCATTGAACTTAGGAAACATAAATTATATAATTAATTTAAAAGAAATCATTTTCTTTGAAATGGTCTTAAAAATTAATAACCCAAATCTGATAACTTATTCCGAACCGAAACTGTCCATGATATTATTGGGTTTACCCTGATATTGAGTACATAGCAGTGGCAGTTGAATTTATTATGAGGGACCATTTCATGCGTTAATGGATATGTCGATCAAGTCGGGATCATATGTGATAATACCTTTATCTTGGATAAGCTAAAACATGTTCCAAATATCTACTTCTCTTATATATAACAGAAATACTGGTATATTGCCTTTTGTCAAATCATGAACTGAAAATTACATAACTTTTTACCATTTTAAAACGAATTTATTATTCGTTAGGGTCCTTTGGTATGATATTAACTTATTATTGAGTTTAATGTGGTCTTTATAACACTTTTTTTTTTCAACAAAAAAAAGTATTAATAAGAGAATAAGAAGTAATTGTATGTATATAAAACGTGTTGGCATTGAATAATTTACAGGTAATTAGACACAAAGTTTTTCCATCCAGTAAATTTAGTATAATGACTATGAGTTTGTTAATTTTTAAGCAGCAGAATAGAGCCTATACTGACTTAGACTAGCCGAGGTTTAACATACCCGTATCCATGTAAAGGAAATTCTTAGCAGACAAAGTTTTAGGAGTTTAAAACTTTATTTAGTATGGATGAGAAGGAGGCGAAGGGGGACTTAGGATTGTTAAAGTAAAACTTTGTGGCTTCGAGCATACGTGCTCAAAGTAGCTGTGTGGAAATTGTTTTGCTTTAGATCGCTCTAAAGGGAGTTTTAATGGTTTCTGACCTGACCTACAATCTTTATTTTATTTTTGGTACACTGACACGAATTACTTATAACTGATAGTCCTACTAGTCTCATTGAGTTGTTCAATAATCTAACAGCTAGACAATTACCATATGGCCGTTACGTCGATCCAGGTAGTTAAGTTTCATCCGCAGTGAGTAGTAGAATGCCTAATTGCCTACATTACCATACTTTCACGTACACTACAAATTTATGTAAATATTTGAAAAAATATTTTATGCTTGCATTGCCACTTTGGAAACAAAATAAGACCTTTTACAAATTTGTTCTTGATTTGTAAAAAGAAAAACAGAATTTATAAAGGGTATTACGTATAGTTTTTAATTCACGAAAAAAAATATATAAAGGACTATTTTAAAAATCATGGACTTTCTTTCGACCTGCATTGATATTGTTGTGTAAAGATTTATTCGATATTAACGATGGATTTCCCAAAATTGCTTTTGAACACGCTTTGTTTTCGTTACTACTGCGAAAATTTATAAACATAGACAAAGTACTCACGATCGGAACATCCATTTGGCCCAAGTCTTCGCCGGTGGTCCGCGCAAACTGTACACTTCTGTCCCTGCACCCCGGGCCGACACACACAACGGCCCGTCATTTGCTCGCAGTCTTCTCTTACTGAGCCAAATGCGGAGCAGCCGCAAGCTAAAACAATAAGAAATGATACTTATAGTTCCTTTGCGTCACAAAAATAAAACCTGTAAAATAAAACGGCTTGAAGCTTTAAATAGAACACGACAGTATCCTTGCCTATGATTTACAATTGCAATTAAATATAAAAAATTCAAATTATTCTAGTCATAACCTGTTCCTGATTAATAAACTTAACAAATTAAATTGGCGTCACTTTTTTATCAATTCCTATCTCTCGATCGTCGATTTAGTGTATCATTGGTAAATACTCGTAGCAACCACTTGCATGGTTTATTGTGCAGTTAATTTTAATAAATGACTACGTACACGTACTTATCCCTCTTAGAATATGATATTGTAGTGACGTAATATCCCGACGAGGCGTGAAAACATAAATTGTTCAATATTTTATATACTAATTAAAGAGAACTGTAATGCTTGTAAGTATCAATCTTTACTGCTTTTTAAAGAGAATGTTTCTTTATTATGTATCTTGAAATAATACATTTTTTTTATATATGAATAAAAAAAAACATTTGCTGAGTAATCCGATAAAAATAGGAGGTTTCGAATATATTAATAATGGCATCATAGGATAACATTTTTTTCAAAATTCCCGTTACAGTTTATGAAACAAAGTTATTAGGTTAGGGTACCGGGTCATAACTTTGTAATACTTAGCATTTTTTTCCGTAGTCACAAAATTGTCCGACCATCATTACACTAGCATTATACACCATCTTTATTATCACACAATCAGCTTTTGCCCAGGTTGCCCAGGGCTTCATTCACAGACCTTAGGATTTATAATAATAATAATGGTGTAGATACTTACGAATGCATCCTGTGTGCCCCGAGCCGATCCTCGGCAGCCCCCAGTACCCGGGCTCGCAGCGGTCGCATTTAAGGCCGCCGACACCCGGCCGACAAGCGCATTGCCCATTTTCGTCACACCGATCTGACACGGACCCCAATCTATTGCAACCGCAAGTCGAGCTTGTAATTGGACAACCCTCTTCATTTGGACCCGTCGCCGCTGTCGACCCGTCTGAACAACAGCCAAAAGCACTATCGGAACAGTGGTCTGATTTCTTCTCGTCAGTTTGCCGAGAATCGTCTAAAACAAAAACATGAATAATGTTCACATTTCAGGTGAAATATCGTTGGTTATATGGCAAGACAGCTACCAGGTATACGGCTAGCATGTTTGTTACCAATTTACTTGTGGTGCCATGTACCGTTATTATCTTCACCGCGACGAATCACACTATAAATATTGTACATATGCATGAAAGCAGTTCAACGTTTTCCCATGAAAAAAGCCAAAATGTGACGAATTTTCAAAATTGCATTTGCTATCTAAGTTTAATATAAAAAAATAAACCGCTGATTCAAAATTAAACGGAATCTGTCATTACAAATGGAAAACTCAATTTATTAACTTTATACAAAACTGACATAAACAGGAAATCTGTTTTACTGCCTACACAAACTTTGACATAATTGTCTGTTTCATCCGCAATGTAATTATATCTCGTTATTAACTTGTTTTGATGATTGATCCAACAAAATCAAGCCGTAGAGATTCTAGTCCCAAATTTGGCTATTAAAAAAGAATTATTTTTTTCCGATTTGTTTATTTTGATGATTGTTCGATAGATAATAAAAATTATGCTACGCAAGGCACGATACTACGATGATGTTTATACTCACTTTTAGGACAACATCTCGCGGCTGTTAGTGTTATATGACAGTAAGTACCAATCGGACAGTCTTGACGGTGAGGCCCATTACCACAGTCGATTTCAAGTCCAGTAGTGGGATCGATCATTGCTTTATTACTACCACAAGGTCTGACTTCCATACCTGCAGAAATAAAAGTAACTACCCATTTGGCCATTTGAAATAATCGGATAACTTTTTAATTAAATTAAAACATGAAATAATTTACACTTCTTAACATACAAGATAGTTACATATGAAAGTTAGTAAGCATGCTGAGGTAAACAAACCTTTACAAAGATCCAAAGGTCGCAGGCGTAGTTCAAGTTGCTTTTGGCATCCCTCCTTGCGCATAGCACATAAGCTAGAATATAATCTGAAGTCTGACGCACAAACGGGGAAGTATTCGAGTTCATGCGGGCATTCAAAAAGGCAGGAGCATCGCGGATACCCATCGGCTCCAATCTCGCAGCTGGCTCCGAAATCGCACCGGATGTCTCGACACGCTGAAGTACTGAGCGTCGCACTATCGTCTGTTGGCCCCAAGGAATCCGTTGACCCCTCCTCAGCTTCGGTCGTGGTCATCGCGGTCGTTGCTATTCACCCCCACCCAAATATTTACGTGTTAGTAGAGCGATAAAGCGGAAAGTTAGTTAATTGATCAGGGATGGGTCGCTTTATTGGAATTACTGCTAACAACCGGCTTGATGACGGTCCGCCGGTCAATATTTTGACTACCATTTGCTTATAAACTTTACAGGCATGTTATAATAGATTAGTTTTAGTTTTTAGAAGATTGTCTAATGGGATAAATTACTATTCTTGTGTTACAACATAAAAAATTTAACCAAGAATAAGGATAATACGTACTCATAGCAATGGGTGGAACAACGGCAAGTCTGTCTTTGCAATCTCCATAAAAAATGACGTGAAGTGTAGCAGGCGGGGGTAGCTTACAGGCAGCCTTTTGGAGTTCACACTCATTGGAAAACGTCTGCATAGTACTTCCACACACCGGTTCCCGAGCAGCCCCGGTACAATCAGTGGGACATATGCATTCTCCGGCCGAACAATGAGCTCCAAATGAGCATTGAACGCCTTCGCATAGAGCTGTCAAAAGAACAGAAGCTTTAACAAATCATTCATTCATTGCTACAGTTTTATTACTTCATAATCTACTTCTACAGTTTACACAATACTAGCGAATGAGTTGTAAAATATTATGGAAGGCGTAATAATCAAAACAGTAAATTTCTCAACAGCGCAGTGACATAGTCATAAATAACAGGATACGAGTTTTATTTCGTCTACGCTAGCAAGGTTACGACTTCGTAAGCAGCGGGCTAAAGTTTGCCGAGAAACGAATGGCTGAACAGATAATGTCATTTTGTCCAACAATTGCGAGCTTCCTATAATACTTTCGCATTCTGGCTTCAAAGGAAATTAGCCTTTCTCATTCCCACACTGAAGAACGAGGGAAGACATCCGTGCAAATTTAATAACGATTGTTTACTACTTCGCCGCAAAATGAAAACCTTGCAGAAGCCGCCAGACTAATACACGATAATAAAATGCGACCGACGTTGTTATGAGAAATTTTCAATTTCAAATTTTTTCGTTTAACAAAACGAAAAAGGCGTTAATAGTTAACATTTCTACATTATCTATTAAACAAGATTCTATAAAATTTGGTAAGTCATACACATATCCATCTATGGTCAATTATCGATAAGTATTACTATTATAAAAAAAATTGTAATTTAGATTCAGTATATACATATTTTGGATATTATCAAAGAGTATTTCATAAGCAATTTGAAAGAGTATCTACTTTAACCTACAAGTAACTCTAGTTTGTAAAGAGCTTTCAACTCATTCATGTGTAATTTAATATGGTTATAACAAGATTCACTAACGCTGGATAAAATTTTAATAAGTACGCCACAAAAGGCTCTCTTCCACCGCCACAAAGTAACCTGAAGATGTATCATAAAGCCGATTTACTTAATCTGTCTTTGATTTGGGGGAATTACAACGTAAAATATAAAAAGTATAGATAAATAAACTGCTATTATCTATTTAAACTCAGCGCTTTGAAATAAGTACTTATTTCTTTTCCATTTAATTTCGCAAAATTGGTAATCGAAAAGCTGAAATAATTACATATCTCGTCTTGTTTCCCTTAGTGCTAGACAGAGCTTACGGTCTCGAAAAGTCTAAAAGCGAAGGATGATATGGATCGCGTTACAGGTTGCTAGCCCATCACCTAAAAGGGATGTTGACAAGGTCTTAAAACTATAAGAATTAGTTAATAAAATGATAGAATACACGTTATTAAATAAATCACAACGAGAAATATTTATTTTTTAAATCTACTGCAAATAACTGACGTATGCAACGTCGCCATCGCAATCGATAAAAATTTAAAATACCGACTCTCGGAACTCTATACTAGTCAAATACTCAATAAACAGCATACCTAGATAGATGGAGAGCTATTTCCCTATATATCTTAAATCAACAACTCGGTGTGTTCATTTCCACAATGGCTCTTGCATACTAATACGTTAGCTACATGTCTACAGGTAGTAATATCGTTATGTTTCTCAGCACCTAATTGTAATTAATCGGTGCATAAATGTTGTGGTTTCGGAACCATCTCATGCGGTCGACCTGTGTAATTAGGTGGTTTGTGTCAAAAGATTTTATTGCTAGGTATTACATAGTATAACTCATTATTATGGTTTTATTGCAAAGATATGAGTGGTTTAATTAAAAAAAAAAATCCTATCTTATTTTGGTGGTTGATTGTCAATATTTTTTATACTTTTATGAAAATAAATAATAAAAACAGGTCAAAAATAAGTCGGCCTTTCATACGAAATATTCCGTTGCAATCTTTAAAATCTGGGTCCTAATGCGAAAATCTCAACTCTCTCAATCTCAATACAATTTCAACCAAAAATAAAGAACTTCTGTACGTACACGCAATGATTAAAAACCTCAGAGAGTGACCATGCGTGGTTTTTCAGCTTCATCGGATTTAAGTTTTAGGATCAAGTTATTACGGTTTTGTTTTTACAAATACACAAATTGAGTTGTAACATTCAGTGTTCTCGTATAAGAGTTTCTTTACTTGGAAAATTGTCATCACATGTATTATATCATCTAATAATTTCCGTATTTTCTGATACCTTATTAAAAGTATACCTATTACTCAAAAAGTAAAATAATTCTCTATATACATAGATCCAAATAACAGCCATTGCAATGTGAAAAATCATATAATCGAAATAAATATTATAATCAAATAAGACTTGTAAGAGCCTCTTCCAAACCATCTCTCAACCCTTCAAGCTATTTAACTCACCGCAGTCACCCCTGTAGGCAATCCTGAGGTCACTTTGTTCCCGACACGCCATCGAATCCAGTTCACATTGCGACGGGTACGTCTGTCCGTCCGTCCCGCATACCACGTCCGATTCCTGCCAGATAATAGAAAGGGTTAACTTATGGATAATTTAGCTAAGAATGTCGGAAGTCCCCGAACCCGCCATAGATAAAATAATTGAACGTCGCGCGCGGAGAATTTTATTGGGTAAACTAGCTAATTTTCCTATAGTTGTAGTTAGTAGAGCAATATTAATGATGTAAAACTGATGTTTTTTTTGTTTTGTAGAAATTTAAGATAAATTGTTAAATTGAGTGTTGTTCTAATTCTATGCTTATCACCTTTAATAAAAATTACATAAAAGCGCTTGAAATTATAAATTAAGAGAAATAACACAAAACAATAAAATTAAAGCATTGAATCCACGAAGCCAAAAACTCGATAGCGATTTCAGACGGTCGTAATATCTTTACGATTTTGAGTAATCTCTAATCGCTTTACTATCGTCGATTTATTCATTTGGCCATATTATGGTATGATTGTTTTAAATCGGCTTAACTTGATTGAAATGAAAATTTACTTTCTCTGAGGTCCAGATGTAAATGATCAAATTTTAAAAATAATATTTTTTTTTGGATATATTATCCATATTGTATTATGACATTGATTATTTTGGTATCAACGGTGTCATTAAACACGTAAAATGGCATTTGCAAAATGTTTTAATCAACTTCAAAGCACAAACCTAATGTTAAACATTTCAATCAACGTAACATAAACACGTCCTAACATCATTAGTGACCTCACCTATGCTTCAGTGCAATTGTGGTTGCACCGACCAATCAAGCCTTACTTTAAATTTACATCTTTTTATCATTTTTTTGTTATAATTGATTTGTCTTTCTTTCTTTTTTGTCCTCATGAGTTACAACTTTAGACCGTTAAGCTTCAAGGCCCGTTCCGCATTTAATTTCTAATGGTCTCATGCTTGCGGCCTCTTCAGTATTATTTTTATGCCTTTTTATAAGAAAAACAAGGTTCGCTGAGATAAAGATAGTATTGTTTGGATAGCCAAACAATCTTTGAAAACTATTACTTAGATTTAAACCAGTAGTCAAATTGTAACCAGTAACATTTTAATCAACGCATACAAGAGCATCCGAATAGTTCGTAATAAGTGGCATCACCTGCGCTTCAGTGCAATTGTGGCTTCGCTTACACCCTTTTACTTTAGGTTTCCATTAACTTATCAGTTTTTTCAAATACGTACTTATTATATTTTTTTTATTGATTACTAAATCTTAAGTTGTAAATAGGACACCAAAAAAAATTGTAAGCCTTAGCAGGTTTAGGGTTTGTCATATTTTAATATCAATACTTATTTTCTTCAGTTTTAACTGCGTTCCTAATAGCCCTTATTCGCGATCTTTTTTGAATTATTTCAAAAAGGCTAATTAGTACTAAGAAAGATGTTCTTTTAAACTTTCATACAATCATGACCACTATGACCTTTAGGATATAGTTTTGCTGGAAGTTACCCTAACAATACGATGAATGAACTAAACGCAACGCACACAAGGTCATCCCTATGGTTGGTTATTCGTAACCTCACCTGCATTTCACTGTAGTAACACCTACAAACTGAACTTTACTTTAGATTTCCATAAATTTATATAACAATCTCTAATAGTAATAATAGTTACATATTCACCTGCAAAATATGTATATATTAGCTAGAAATACCTCATACAACATGATCTTTGCCCAAACTTCAAAAGACACCGTAACCAGTAACATTTTAATCAACGTACACAAGGGCATCCCTTTAGTTCGTAATTAGTGACCTCACCTGCGCTTCAGTGCAGTTGTGGTTGCACCTACAAACTGGCCGGCCGGTGACGTCATCCATGGCGCAGTCACCCCCGCCTTGACAAACGATGTCGGCACACGACTCTGATTAACAAACACAATCAGTAGCTTAACAAGCTGACAATATATTGGCTATACTAATACCATGAAAGAATTTTAGGTGGCAACAAAATTCACTACACATTAAGTATCGAAACTAATAATATCAATGTGAAAGTCTGTATCTCTATTTCTCATGGACCACTAAGGTTCAATATAGGCTACTTTGTTTTAGGAATTCTCAGGGGAGCTTCGGACAAAAATAAGTATTTTTATAAGTAAGGAAGTTTCTTCGACGGTCCATACAAGTAGGTAAATACAAATTGTTCAAATTCAAATTGAGATAAGTAGTTTCAAGCCTAGAAGTATAAAGTCTTTTTTCTGTTCTCTAAGTCAATATCATAAAATAGCTAACTGTGAGGATGATGGTTTGGCCATGATGACTGAATTAATGAAGACAGATTAACGACAGGTATTTATAACGTAGATAATAATATGATGACTCATCATTTTTTTAAGAACTAGATTGTGGATGCCCTAATAAAGGAAATGTCAAGCATACCCGTAAATAATGTAAGAAAAGAGTGATACGTGTAGAAGAAAGAAAACAAGAAATCCGTTTGGATGGGCAGCAAGTTGAAATCAAGTCTTTTAGAGTTAAACATAAACTATTTGACAACATAAACAGTATGAACAGAGTGTTTCCTTTTAAGCTCCTACTAAATTTGTTACGAAACGTAGTTATTATTATTCAGAAGGTCGCTATTAAAGATAAATGAAATTCTTTATTTCTGAAAACATTTCAGTAAAGTCAACAAACAGTAGCACACAATTAACATACAATTCATTTTGTATTGCTAAATAAATAAAAGTTTCGTATTGTTATAATTTTTAAAAAGATTTTGATAAAAATGCTTTCTGGCTTTAAAAAACAGTAGCCAGCGAACAAAGTTATAACGAGAGGGAAATTAAACCAATAAGCTAGCATACTGACCCCAAATTGGCTTTAGGCGAAAAGCTTTGTCAGGAAGCTTTATAGATGATTGATTAATAATAAAACACGGAGGAAGCGGCGTTTTGAAAATTTGCGAGGTATGATGAAAACTTATTGTAAAATAAACTGAAAATTAAGGTATTAAATATTGTTTCTATGAAATCAATAGTGCCGAACATTGAATAATTGTATAGTCTTCGATCACCAATCCGTGTCAGTTTCAATTAGGACCTCCATAGGACCCATTTTAATCGCTAATTGACATTTCAGCGTGTTGTAAGTGACAGATTTTATACAATTAATTGGCACGTCTCAATCCGGTAAGCAAAACAAATGACTGCTGCATTCGGAAAGCGAAATTGATGAAACGGTCTTTACCCCATAATATTTACACAAAACATTTCTGTTATATCGATCACGTTTTTATATTTGATGTAAATGATATAATGAAATAAAAAAGAACCCTATTTAAAACACCGCAATATTCACTTTCAAGATAGATTTACAATCTCTAAATCAATTCAACAAATGATAACGAGAAAACGATCGTAAAATGCATATTGTTATGAAAATGTTTTAATATCAAAGAATGCGGCGCGCGCCACTTGAAATTTCATAAAAGAAAAATATTTCCATCAAGAGAATTGATAACGATTTTTATGTTGAATAGGAATTTTTAATGTATTTCTTCTGCCGCTACACTTTTTGTCGAGGGTGAAAGCTATTAAAAAGGCAAATAAAATATATTCTTTTACTTAGAACTTATAAAGAAATTCTTTTCTATGAATGACTACTGCAATTGCAAACGATTTTAACTTGATAAAATTATTTTTCATAAAGACCTAACTAACGTAATCGGTATGTAACAATGTAAAAAATGTAAAGGTCACACTTCTTTTTCTTTAAATACAAATAATGAAAAATTGGTATGGAAACACAGAATATATTATTATAAAGTTGCAAATTATTCTTCTAACTATAAAAAGGATTAACGCCAGGAGGAATAAAAAGATTCTTATCCTAAAAAGACTTGTTTTTAATTTAAGAACACAAAAATATCTTACGGCAAGTTCCATTATAAAGGACCCTCAGTTCTCCCTCCTTGATTCCTTCTTGGCAAGCGTGCATCCTCATCTTGCACTCGCTGCCGTACGTGTTTTGGTCGGACGCGCATACGGGAGCCAGCGCGGGGGCACACACCGGACAGGCGCATTGCGCCGTTCCGATGCGTGATACGCAAGCTCCGCCCCACGGACATGTAGCGCGTGCGCATGGATTTTCGACGCCTGTATAAATAACATAAACAAAACGCTAGAATAACAAAAGCCGCAATACTTTGGTAGTTTGAGGTGTAAGAAAATAACAATAATTATTCCCATATTTCGTTTTAATTATACAGCCCAATGTCTGAACTCTCCAAGAAAATCATTAGGCAAACTAAAAATAAAAATTAAGATCATCAGTACTATTATCAACAGTATGTATTGTATAAAATAAAGTATGTATAACTACGATTTATTATTATTTGATGCTCACCACAAGTTCCCATGTATGCCATCCGTATATCTCGATTTTCCAAACAAGATGCTCTTTCTAACAAACAAGGACTTTCGTACGTCCGGCCATCCGACCCACATACGGGACGAACCACAGCTTCGCAGTCCGGCCCGCAGCCACATACGGCAACACCGCGCGCATCCAGAGAGCAGTGTTCGCGTAGACCACATTTCACAGAGTCGCAGGGATGTTGGGCTGCCAATAATTTAAACTGTTTAAATACAGGAAAAACGAAGAATATTTGGAAGCAAAACAAATAACTCAAAAAACAAACCAACCACCAGTCAGTTTTTATATTATGTCATTTTCATCCACAAAATCTAAACGGTCGAGATTAACTATTAAATTTCCCAATTTACATCTCTCTCTGAAAGATCATATTACAGATATATATATACATAGAATAGAAAAAAGCAAGAACAGTGGCAGAGCTCAAACCCTTTAGGTATTAAATTTAATCAAATTATTTCATCCTTGTCTCAATATCTTTTGGGCCGTCGGTTTCAAAGCTCGTGTCCAATTACTTTCTTTAGAACAAAATGTCCCTTTTAACATGGGCGACGACAAAAGCTGACGCTTAGTATTTTCAAATAAAGATTTAATTTAAGATTAGAAGACAAGGCAAAGAATAGGTAACTACATTTTTCCCTTTAAGTCTCTCAAATTAATTTCGTTTTCAATATTCAGGGACATTGATTGGTCTAGTCTTGCTCATTAATTTTGAATTAAATTTTCTTGCGTGGCTTATTATCTTAGGATGTTCATGATCTGTAAATATCTTTGAGTCTCCATTCAAATATTAAGTCAAGTTTTGTGATTATTGGCTCTGTCTACACAAACGTGATCAGTGTACAACTGCAGGACTCACATTTTTTTAGCAAGTAAAAAATTAAAGTTGCTGTCTAGTCGAAAAATCCCAAAAACTGTTCGATTAAAAGGTTATATTTCGAATCCTGAAATAATTTGATTTCAATTAAATCAATTCATCATATTCCTTTGTCCACATTTCTGATTATAAGTTTGGATTGATAGTACCTAAAGTTGATATTGTTAAAGTAAATGCTGCAGTGCAGTTTGTTACCACTTCTTCTGCACGAATTACCCATAATAATGAATAATTGTCTTAACATACATACATATAGTCTCGTCTATATCCCTTGTGGGGTAGACAGAGAAAACAACAACAAACTTTTTTTTTATTTTGACTGTATTATTTACACTAACCTGAAGCACATTCTCCTCTATAAGCTATAGTGAGTTGCTGCCGTGTCCGACACGATTCCCGTCGCAGTGCGCACTCGCTCGGATAGTCCCGATAGTCGGAGCCGCATACGGCGGATCCGGGCCGGACGACGAGGTCACACGGCGGACCGCAGCGGCACGCCGGTTGACGAAGCTCGTTTAATTGACATACGCCGCCATCGGCGCATTCGTGTTCAGAACATGGATCTGGAGAAAAATGTTTCTTAAAGACGTCGGTAAAGTCGTTCAACGGTCGTGAAAATTCTTAGGCATTTCGAAAAAATCCATAAGGTTTGGAAATTAAAAAATGTGTTGCTCCAATTTGTAACAAATTAACAAACCAAAACTTCATTGATTAAGTTACATCAAACCAAGTTGTTAATATTTTAGTAAACAATACTAAAACATGCTGAATAAACAGTAATATTAGTTATCTGATTGCTTAATATAACCTTTTCATCATTTATTTAAATAGATAATTAAAAAAAGATAAAGTGTAATAGTTTATAGGGAACTAGCAAAGTAAACAACTTTACAAATGACTGCGATATTTGTGGGCTTTCGTACAAACGAAGTTCAATCGAATGTTCCGGTACAACTTTCGTGAAAAGGGTTAACTGAAAATAGGTACGCAGTAGATAAAGTAAAAGAGATTAAATTACTTTATGAAAGTAACGGGACCCAATTTTTTTGCTTGGCATCTAACAAATATTGAACAAAAGTTTGTAAGTAACTTGAGAAATTGCGAATAAAATATCTGTTATTTGCGGTACATTTGAGGCAAACAATATTAGGAGAACAAAACTTTTAATATACTTCAAAAACTAGAAACTAGTGATTTTTTATGAGAAGTTTATTTCAGAATTGGGTATCATTAATTTTATTTCTTCAATCTTGTAATCATTTAATTGACATTTTAAAGCCAGGCTTTTTATATAAAGTAATCGTAACGCATTGCTCCGCAGTTCTCCTTTCACTAGATTTTAACTGTCATCTTAACGCAAACAAAATGAAATGTTGACCCTTTTTGTATACTTCACGTCTATTATGAAGGAATGACCTATTCTTAACGAGATCCTTTTATACTCTCAAACATCGGCGCCAACAATACGAGGTCATTTGTTTTAATTAATTTTCCTCATTAAAGCCCGTCGAGGGTTGTGGCCGAGACTCTCGAAAAATGTTTTATTGCGTAATCGTTATTATACAATATGCAGGCTGTAAAATAATTTGCGTCTTAAATAAATATATATACATATTGAAGGAGAAAAATCTGGATAGAAATTTAATGAATGATAAGCAAGCCTTCAAATTAAAATAAAATTAATGAAAGTACCAACTGTTTAAAAATTTAGCAACTAGATGCGAATTTTTTTGCCTGATTGTGTCCAAAATACCAATATTAAACTTAATCGTAACCTACTCTTTCTTCTCCCTTCTGATGTGAATCTCTGTTACATCCTTAGCTCTCTGAAGAGAACCCCAGGATGTACATTTTGACTATTATCGTGGATACGGTAATTGAGGATTTTACACGTCACCAACGTCTGAATACTTACCGCATTTCCCGTGGTATTTCACAGTTATGTTAAGTTGATTTTCACACGCATGCTTGTCGAGATGACATACTGATGGGTATTCCTTGCCATCGGTGCCGCAAACTGGTTTCCTTCGCTGACAACTCCTGGCGCATCGGCACTCGGGTTGGCCATTCGTGACCACACATTTAGCTCCAGTAGGACACGTGACGCTGGTGCAGGGATCACCCGCTGTTGAGTAGATGACGAAATTAATTTGTGTCATATGCGTTTCAATTAAGCACTACGTATGTCTGCTAAGGTTTAACGATTAAACAATTGGACCAGTATAATACAAAGGAACAACAATGACGAAGACGAAGGTAAAGGCTTTTGTAAAATTATATATATCTTATACATATATATGTATATATATATATATATAATTTTAATAAATTAATAATATATATAAATATTTATGAAATGTGAATAAATATTTAATCTAATCAACAGAAGAGCGGCTAATATGAGTAGACATAGAAAAGTTTTCATTCCTTTTGATGAGAGTTTAACTTATATCTTTCTATTCCATTTCTTGATTAAACACACCTTCGTTTACCTATATACACGTACACGCTGTACGTCACAAATAAAACTTTAAAACATAAACTGGAAGAGCTTCTGGAGTTAACTTCTATTGCGCTTTATACGCAAAAATCAAACATTGTACATATATTGTACTGGAAAATTGTTGAAACAAGCTCTTCGGAACAGTAATATTTTCTTCAAGACAAAGAAAAGTTTTCTGTCTAGCTAAAATGTCATGGAAGAACTACGGACGCCATGCGAAAGCATATTTTTATGATGTGTAGCTCGAGATAATGGATTAACTTCGCATTTGTATTGTTTAGAAATTTAGAATGCTTCCTTTGTTCTCCTTTCCCTCGCTGAATAAAATTTGGTTAAGTCTTGTACTGTATTTGTGTAGAAAGTAGAATGGTAATATCTTATACTACAAACATTTTACGACGTCGCATCATACTTATGATTTTAACTTGAACTTTTCCATAAAGGAGCGAAACGCTGCGGAAATGTGTACTCTCAAGAATGTGCGATTGAAATTTTATTTTTGTATTTCCCTTCTGTTTATTCAAGGCTTATCTCGAAAGTAAATTTATAATTTCAAGCGTAAAGGCGATTCAACCAGTCGATTGACTCTTTAAAGGGCTTCATACGTACCGCATTCGCCCTCATGTTTGACGCGGAGGTTCAGCCGCCTCTCACAGGCTTCTTTCCTCAAGTAGCAGTGGTTGCGGTAGGTGCGGCCGGCGGTGGAGCACACGGCGGCGGGCGACGCCGGGCAGCTGGTCGGACACGCGCAGTGCGCTCGCCCGTCGCCGAGGGACACGCATTCGGCGCCCCACCGACAGAATGTCTTCTCGCACGCTTCTGAAATTTTGATATATATTAATCTGTCTAAATAATTAATATTATACTAGCTGCCCCGGCAAACGTTTTTTGCCATATAAGTAATTTTTAAGTAATTTCTAGTTAAAAAAAAATTTTAAGGTTGGATAACCCTTTTTACTAAGGGGTATGAAAAATAGATGTTGGCCGATTCTCAGACCTACTCAATATGCTTACAAAATTTTATGAGAATCGGTCGAGCCATTTCGGAGGAGTACGGTAACGAAAATTGTCACACGAGAATTTATATATAAGATATCGCCACAGTGCGATTTGAACACACAATTACTCGAAGAGAATAACTGAACCTTTCTGTCATCTAAGCTTAACTTTTGTATTGAAATATGGACAAGTTAATTTAAAGCAAAGGGCCCCAAAACGCAACTCTTACTAGTTTCTAAAAAGGATATACTACACTTGAACTGGTATAACACGGTATTCAATATTATATAAATCGGATCAACAAAATTATAGAATAAGTAAAAGACTCAAAATGATCTTTAATCTTACGTAACGTTATAGTAGCAGATAAAACTCAAAGGACTTTGCCGAGTGGCTACGAATACCCTAATCAATGGCATTGTTGTAACGTCGAGAGCGCTAATAAAATCAGGATTCTGCGATGCGGGCTTAGCAAGGTGAACTCTTTGAAGAAGCCGTAATTCTTCAGCTAACTTCGCAAAGAATGACACAATTTCCAATTTTCCACCTGGGGAAACGGAGCCGTGACTAAATTATTGAAGAGACTGAAATAAGATGCGAACATCCGCTTTGCCGCTGGATTGTGTTAGCGTTGACTCCAGGGATTACTGATTTCTATCGTCTAGTTAAAATTCTGAGCAGCTATTGTCGGCCGCAAAGTCACACAGCGGCTTGGCAAAAGTTAATTTACAATTTTCGTCTCCATTTCAAAGCGCTTTCGATTGTAAGCTTAAAAGTTTTTGTGATCTTTTGAAAACATTGATTGTCCATTATTATATGAGAATGTACATTTGATTTGATTTAAAATATATGCTTAACTTTTTCATAAGTTTGTAAGATCGCAGACATTATTCCAATAATATGCAAAAGGTTTGTACCTCGATAGAATAGATGTAAACAACCTTATTAAAAGTAATAAAATGTATCAACCATAAACGACGAGATATTTGAGAAGAAAAAAATACCTATTCACATTTATTTCATTCACACCAAACCTTATTTATATCCCATTTGGTAACGTTTGTCTCTTGTGGAAATCGAGCATCAGAATTCAACCGCGAACTCATTTCCTTGACTTTTATATAACAGCTGAGACGAATCCGCTTAAAGAAAAGAAAGCAACCGGAAATAACAATTTCGTAAGAAACAAACAAAATGTTAGAATCCCTGTAAGAGAAGCCCGAGATAAATGAACGCAGGAGGGGAGATAAAAATGATGGCGGATGCTTCGTGAATGGAAGAAAATTAGGAAATTCACCGCAACGCTTTTTATGCCGAAGGCTGTTTAAATTATGTAACATATTACATAAGCACTTTTACGCGTATCAAAGCATATGAGGAAGCTACGAACCTTATTAACTTCAGTGTGGCTAAGGACTAAAGAACGTTAGTAAAAATACTGAAATAAGGTCGACAAGCAGTGGAGGGGAAAATCGTTAACATATATAGTGTCTTGGTAGACCTTTGTACGAGTATTAAAAATACCGTGCCGTGTGGTTCCCGGCACGAATACAAAAAAGAATAGGACCACTCCATCTCTACCCATGGATGTCGTAAAAGGCAACTAACTTGGGATTCTTTTTTAGGCGATGGGCTAGCAACCTGTCACTATTTGAATCTCAATTCTATCATTAAGCCAAATAGCTGAACGTGGCCATTCAGTCCTTTCAAGACTGTTAGCTCTGTCTACCTCGCAAGGGATATAGACGTGAACATATGTATGTATGTATGTATTAAAAATACATTTTGTAATACATGTACGTATTGATTGACGATCGTATGAAAGATTCCTGGTGAAGGCGAACTTTAGAATATAAGCTATAGATTTAGAATAAATCCCTGTAAATACATACAATATCTTTCGTAAAAAAAAATTATTACACATGGCATAAATTGGGCATTTTGCAATAGGTAGCGCTACGCTAACAGAATCAAAATATCTTAAAACTATTTTCAATTAATAAAATAAAAAGACTTACCTTCAGGGACAGGTGGCCTGGGTTGATAATGTAAATCTGAAACAATAAAAAAAGTTAAATTAGCATCACCTATTAGGATTATTTATCTGTTCAAAAAGTTCTAAAAATTGACTGGAAAAGAATGCTACTAGCATTAAGTGAGGCTCCATAAAGCTTTAAATAAATAAATAGAATATTGTTATCAAGTATATGGTCATTCGTGGCTTTTGCACGTTATTCCACCCGAGTGTAACCTTTAATTTTGCTTGTCTCGTTGCCGTTACAATTTTGGTTAAAAATTTTATTTTATTAGTGAGGAAGTAACCTAGATTAATGCCAGAATGAAGAAGAAGAAAATATCAACGATTGCTTTAATTTTGCAGTTTATTGTATGCGCAATAATGTAAATTACAATTATCTAACCATCAAACCACACACGTCAATTGGATTTAGCGTTTATAGTAGTATGTGCACTGTATATAATAATGTTGCCACTACGGCAATATGCCATTTCAACGATCATGAAATACCTAATAAAACAAATGATACCGATAGTCGAAACGAGATTCTACTAATAGGCTAGCTGTTCGCAATTTATTTGGTTTTTAACACGAATAAATGTAAGAATAGCATGATATCTTATTTATCCCATTAAAAGGTGTTTACTATAAAGTTGTTTAAGATCCTTTAATTTCATAATAATACTATCTTTCGCCCATGCCTCCCTTTACGTGAAAATCCTATGTCTTGTTCTGTATTCTAAACTATATGTATACAAAATTCCATGGAGATTGGTTCAGTGGTTTCCACGTGAAAGACGGAGAAACTAACATATTATCCCGTTAATAATACTGTTATGAGAAAATTACGATAATATTGTGAATACTAATAAATTGGAGATGGATTATGTACTTAAGTAGAAGGCGAGAATAATTTGATCAAATTTTAATCATCATCCAGATGGAAGTCCTTAATTTGTCTGGCATATTTAAAATGGCTATAATACAAACATATAGCAATTTCCATACACAATCTATTTAAATCCCTATATTTAATAACCATACAGTGACACATATTCAAAAATTTATTCGAAGGTTTATTGCTATACTCGTAATATTTTATAGCTACTCTCTATTTTCCAATTTGTATTGCAAACCACAATAATGTAATTGTGCAACTGCATTGCCCGCAACAGTGACTACCCATCGACCACTGCATTTCGTCATTCAGATTTATGTCGTAATTGAAAATATTTAATCACTTTAAAAACAATGGGTAAAATCTGATGTGGGTCAACTTTGCTTTAAATGTTTTCCAGTAATATCTAGAATATCTTGTATTTTAAGGTAGTTTATACAACATACTCTAAACATTCTTAAGATTTCTTAAGTTTAAAAATTGGGGACAAGCGCGTATTCTAGTGTACTGTAATGTTTGTTATGACCATACTGCCAAATAAAACCTTGCGGTGGCTTGGCAACACTTAAATAATCCTTTAATTTTTTTATCCCATTATATTTTCAATTTATTTTTTTATTTTGACGTGTCGCTTGTAGTTATCTGTCGGAAAGCAAACAGAGCAAATATTTATTTCACTACGAAAATATTTTGTGTTCAAGTAAAGAAGCGGGCGACTTGGGCTGCATTTTTATACAAAACACGTTTAAGCTCGACGTAGAGCCTGCATTGTAAGCCGAATACAATTTTCCACTGAGATTGGACATTCAATGCGCATTTTGTTGTTAGACAGTACAGATAAATGTATTTTTTTTTCAACACAATACTTTTAATTTTAAATCATTCCTCATTGAACAGTCAGAATAAAAAATAAGTATGAAGTTAGCCTGAAGTATGTTGAACAATATTGGTAGACCAGTGCGGGAGTAAGGTAATGTTTATGAAATACTTATTTTATATTATAGTATCTCATATTTTTTTAATGCTCTTTCATAGGCTAAGTGCTCCTAGTAGTACAGAAGACAACATCCGAAAGCAGTTTCTTGGGCTCTTGGAGATCAGTTCATCATAATTTTACTCAGTCTTTGCCTACACAAAAACCATCTCTAATGCATGCAGGCACGCATGACAAACATATATTATACTAACATCATAATACCTCCAAACATTCAGTCTGAACAACTCTACACCTTCTCGAAATTGTCTTCTATGAAAATACGAAACATAGAAAAAGGATATCACGTAATATTATTACGACACGTACAAGCTTTCAGTGAGATTACTCGAAATCCTATATAGAAACACGAATTCTCCAAGTTCATTTTATTATTTTCCTTATATGAAACACATTGAGCACTTAACTGTATATGATCAGGGTATCTGAAGAACTTAAAATAAATGTACAAGTCACGAATTGAATATCGCATCATTTTATTCGTTCTCGTGTTCCTTATTTCTAATATTATATAGACTTTAAGTAATTGCTCCAAACGCCAATTTTGTCAGAATTATAAACATAAATTCTTTTGTATATTTCATTCATTAGATAATTCAGTCAAACAATAGTTGGGTGAAAATGTTTTAAAAATGACATATAAAAAATAAAAATCTAAATAACTCTACCTCATTGAATTTCATATTCTAAAATAACAGGTAAGCCAGTGAAATCTGAATTTGAAACTTTTTCCGAGTTCCTACTATCCCCTTTGATGCCGTATTCATCAGCTTGGAGATTATTTAAATGCTTTTGAAGAGAGAAAATCATACTGCGACGTCTTTATAAATTTAGGTTGGTACCATTTCATGAATATTAAACGGAAGGGTTCATTAAAAGTTATTTTAATCCGATCTTCCCTTGGTGCATGATAATTAGTTTACCTTGCATTCTTGTGTCAGCTCTCGGATTAAATGTGAAAAAATCATCATTTAAAAGGTAAAAGGACAGGATTTACGAAGGGTTTTTCATTTTGCAGAGATTAATTTCATCTTAGGTCGGGACATAACATTTGGGAATGTGACACAAAGAGGTCGCGGCTAATGGGTTGGGAGTCGGGATAAATATAAAATACAACAAGAGGTTGGCACGAGCCGCAAGCCGGGTGTTCTGGGCGGCGCGCCATATTGTTTTATTGCAAATTGGTTGGACGTAGACCGCGCTGTCCTTTACATATACGAGGCTATTAAACTACGGCCAGTGTCCAGTCACGTGTTAAACGAATCCGATAGCTGCATACAATGTTAGACGGAGCAGCGACTCTACTGACACGTAACTAAGGCTTAGAGATACAGACGGCATGCGAATGGCAGCCGATGCCGTTCGACTGGATGCCGCTGTAAAATTTCTGCTTTTTATTCAGCTAGATTTTATTTTCAGTTCACGATACATACCTTTTCAGTATTTCTTTTTTGTGTTTTGTATATTGTTTTTCTAATCATTTTCTGAGACTTTAATTTTAAACATACGTAGATAGATAAAGTCATTATAAAAAAATAAAAAAAAATATTATTGCATCATAAGTGTGTACAAAGGCGAACTTAACTTTACATTTTGGTGAAAGAAAACCAAACATTACATTGGCACAGAGTAATATAAATTAATGTTTAAACATAATTGTATTGTACAAACAGAATATATATCTTGTAATTATGTATTACATAACCTACATATGTATATACGATCACGTCTTTATCCCTTAAGGCGTAGACAGAGCCAACAGTCTTGCAAAGACTAATTTCGAAGAATTGCTGACTATAATATAGAATACCTGAACGGAATGTCCTAGAGGACAATACAAAAGAAGACTTTAAGCTTTAGACATACCTAAACCTTTTAAGGTTTAGTTTAGGATCACAGCAAAACATAAATACATGCTGTCTTTAATCAAGCACGTGCTTAACTCTAGCTGTTTTGTATTAGTTTATTGATACGTGATGAGAACGTCATTACGTAAATAAACATATGTGTCAAACTTTTAGCTGGTATGGTAAAGAATTATTTAAGACATTCACAAAAAAATATATCAATTTTATTTTTTTTCCTTATTCTAGCTCAAATTATTCTAGATACGTACATACGTCTTATAAACCTACATGTTCAACGAAACTGGAAACAACAAAACATGAATTTAAGTAACTTGCGAATCTAATAGGGAGGCAGACTTACTTGATAGTACTATGTGTCTGGTATTGGTTTGTTCCATTATTCCGATACGAATACCAACGTATTAGATAATATCAGATTCTGGTATGCGCTGAAGGATAATTGATCTATCTTGAAGTCATACCACCGGTTTAAAAACCAAGATATCAATTTTCGAACCCTCTTATAGTTCTATAAATATTGAAAATCTTTTTTACGTTTCTGAAGAAAGTTCACAATAATAAATGAAGTTGCAAGCGAAAACTAACTGAATGTAAACAAACGAAGAACGCTCAACGTTACCAAATCAAAGCTGCCAAACCGAATATGGAAATGAAAATGACATTATTTATATCGGAGCGTAAGCGAAAACAATCCCCGATTCATAACGAAATACCGTTTATTCGGCGGAATGTAAATGAGCTAGATAGAATCAATGCAATATCATTACCGGGTTATCAGATGTCAGCGTTGGGTTTACATTAAATTTTATGAATCACGCACCGCCTCGGCCCGTGTTCCTAAACCATACGATAATTGTGTATGAAGCTATAATTTATACAACGATAATGAATATGACTAACGGTGCTGTAGCACGAAGGTTTTTACCTTAATAAGTGGCACCAAGTCACAAAAAATGTGCACAAAGGGTATTGAATTATGTCTCCAGGGGAAACCTTTCATGAGGCGACGCCTGAGCCCATTAAGTTTTCAGCTGCTATTCATTTAACTCGGCTTATAACTGATAGTTATAGTTGTCAAATTATACCAAGCATGGTTTCGGCAATGACATACAATTTGGAGTTTGAAATTGAATGATAGAATATTTTCATCAGGTTATAGCAATATTGTCTTTAAATCAATCTTTGTAATGAAACCTTCTCTTAGAAGGTCATGCACTACCCAAGGAACGTAGTTACAATGACGTACATGCCAAAAATTTTGACTTTGATATAATTATGTGAGTAACTATTCCATGATAGTCGTGATATGAGATGAGAAGCCAAATACTGGGTAATCCAATAATAATTACTAATTAACAATACCAATCATCTGTAAAGAACCGACGTAGACAGCGATTGTTCAGACGGAATAATACTCTCGTTAGAAGGAATTCGACTTGATAATAAGAACCTACAATAAAGCGCAAATATATAAATAATATAAATGGATATAAGTACATTTTTTTTTGCTTACTATTATCAACAAGAATTACAAATACAATTTTGTTGACAAAATTAAATAGCGAAAGGCTAATTAAATTAGGATTCTTCTTGTAGGTGATATAACAACCTTTCACTTTTTAAATTCTATCACTATCACTAGCCATTCAGCTGAATGTAGCCTTTCACGACTGTTGACTTTGTCCGCTTTGCAAGGGATGTAAACTTGATTTTATGTATGTAGAGACAAAATTAGTAGGTCACGCAAAAAGATATTATAATAGGCACGTATTTATGCAATTAACATCGCTTAAATACATGTTTTACAGTACTACAATCAATCACATCGACAAAACTCCAGCAGCGAAACAGTTTAACGTGGACGATGATAACAATCAAGCATGATAAAGATCTGCAGATCTGGTTGTGTGTTAGACACGGCTTCGGTCTAACCACTGGTAGCGAGTGCGTGATTGCGCTTGACACCCGTAATATCCGGCCGCTGCCCACCGATGGTATCAATTTCAATTTGTTGCGGTGCTATAACTGCCGCCTCTGCTCGATTCGTATGAATCGATCTCACTCTAGTTTCCTGTTGCGCTCACACCGGACTTAATCTCGGATCGGACGATTGAAATGCTCGCTCGGAATCATTGGTGTTTATGGCACCGATATCTATTTAATTTCGTGTTCAGCGAAATCCAATAATCACATCGCTCGCTTGAAATAAATCTGTATTCCGGCGATGGAAACACAAGTTTCATATTTCGTTCGATATAAAAATGAAGCTAGCTCATATTATCGATTGCCAAGTAAGTGTGGCTTTAAACTATATCAAAGATAAATATTAATTGGTACTACCTTCTGTAACACAAACGAATTCATAACGGTAACTCGATAGAAATCACTAAATTGGTTAAACAATAAAATGTTCCCTGTGGTTCCCAGTATATAATAAAATGCTTCAAAGTAAAACACTGTTAGTAAACTAAACAATAACAAGATCTCTGGCAAAAATTTGATTAATTTAAATAGGAAAAGCACCCTCCCGCTATAACGAGACATTATGTAAGTTCACCCTTTAATTAACCTAAAGTAACCAAATTGTTCTCAAATAAATCAAGGACCGAGAAGCAGTAAATCAACGGGACTCACTTGATCGTATAATTTGTTACACAACATAAACCGTGAAGTACGACCGAGTTAGAGTACATATTCATGTGCGACGTATTACAAATTCGAATCCTTGCATTCGACAAGAATTCTGTGTTCAAACGGCGTGAAAATTAATCGATCGATTAGCCATTCGCGCTCCGCTTCAAAAGCTAAAGTTAAACGTGACTGGTGGAATGGTCCCCAGCCATCGGTGGAAATTAATTCTGCCGGTGAAAAAAAAAAACGGATGAATCGTTTCGACTTTTCGACAATCCATTGCGCGGAGTTTCGAGTAACCTTTCCACTGTTCTACACGGCTCGTAGTTTGTTAACAGAGTCAATACAGTTTCGAATATTGCTTTGCTTATTGTTTCGTTGCCATGAAAGCAGACTACGGTATTAGTTTTATTTAAAAACTTTTTACTATATTTAAGTGTTCAGCGAAGTGAATTGAAAATTGAATCTTATCAGTGTTAGCAAGATAAAAATATTACAGTTGTGGTTGTCATTGCAGTTGAATTATACTTATTCCAAGATTCACGATTTGATTAAATTTATGGAGACGTTGCGCTTATTATAACTACAAAGGTATTTCTTATGAATGATTTTAATAATGAAATATGAATTATGTGTATTCAGGTGTAACAAACCGACGTATAAAGTTTTTTGATATATGTCAAAGTTGTTTGCATATTCCGTCGCCAGGTGTCATTTCGTTACCACATTTCTAGCGCAAAATCACAATTTTCAGTTCAGTTGCAGTCGTCTCTTTTTGTCTCCTGGTAGATAGTTTTTAGACCGGATAGACTATGAAAATTTGCGTAGAGAGCGTAGTGCATCCGAAAATCTACAGTAGCGGTTCGTTGCTAATATACGTACTCGCGAATAGAATTCAAAAGTGCAAGAGAGAAAAAGTTTGAATAATTTTCATTTTAGGCTTATGGTTAACTACGGCATATTATTATGTTAAAGAGAAATAGCTAGGTATATATAGTTTTTTTAAGCATACATTTACTACATTTGGTGAAGATGATGAGTAATTCACTTCGGAAATAGATAAATGTCATTAATAACTTCTTATGTACAATTAATGGCGCGGCTTTGGTTAAGGACAGAATGCCAATATATGCTAACATTAATAAACAATAACCCTTAATCCACTTCATCTATGAATCCATGATAAGGGTTCCTTAACTTGTTGTAGGCTGTCACCGGGTAGGATCTGGGAGCATAATTTATTTAGCTTCCAATTAAGTGGCAAATTGCTCCGTTGCTTCCGTCTGTGCAACAATAGCCTTTCCATTCAGTCCAGCTTTTAGCTAGTGTTCATGAATAAGGACTAGAACACTAACCAACCTTACTAAATACTAAATTCGATTTAATAATTTATGTCCATTTGTAAAATAGTTGCATTCACTTTGTATTACAAATTTTCAACTTAATTTTACGTCTATCAAATTATCGTGGCCTGTTCAGATCTTAGAACCATACATTTCATCAATAAGGCCTACTGTTTTACTGTTAGTGGCATTGGCTTACTGCTCCGAAATTAAAATAAAATTAAAATTAAACTTTCTGCTTACCACTCCAAAAAATAACAATTTTTTCAGTATTTTGTCGCCAAAATGACGAAAAAAAATTTTCGGAGGTATCAGTCACATTTACTGTCTATGACATGCCCTTGTATTAATAATAAACAGGTAAAAAAACAGTCGGAAGTATATTTTGTCATAGGTAGAAGGCAAAACAAAACTATGTTAATTTATAAAAATAAAAAAAAACTTATAGAACAAACAAAAGAAGACAAGAGCAAAAATTCAGCTTTTGTTAAAAAATTCTGGCCAATTTTTCTGATTAATTAAAAAGAATTTCAACGAAGAAAAGTTAGCATTTCATTAATTAAAAGTTATTGGAAAGCGTCGAAGTTGGGGTCCTGCTCGGCGGCATACGTCGGGGGTGCGAATTTAGGTTTCGCACCCACTCAACATTGCTAGTCACATTTTTATCCCTAATCGAGTAGACAGAGCCAATAGTTCAAATACACAGGACTCAAAGACTTCTCTAACCCAAGAGAAAATTTTCTCAATTTCGTAAGGAATAAAGACGTGACTTTATGTACTTTGTCCACGGGAACAGCAAGTAAACAAATTTTCACGGACGGTACAACGGGCATAAACTATTACTAGTTTATGCCCGTTGTACTATATATGCCCGTTGTATAGCCATCAAGGTAAACTTTAGGTACTTGATAGTACTATAGATCGGTATGTATAAGGAGTACGAGAAATAGATTACTTGCGTTAAGTGGATGCTAGACTTGAATTCGGTTCGTGTTTCGCTAGTAGCGCGCGACTGGGACGCGACGGGAAAATGAATTATCCTCAGCAGTCATTCCATTATTCTGACTATTATAAGATAGAGACAAGAAAACGTTAATTAGTTTTGAACATGGTTATAATAGATACAGTGTCGGATGTTGCAGCGCTAGTTTTAATTGGTAATTTTGTTATGGTAAAAAAAATGTAATGTTAACCTGAATGTTCCACACCCATTAAGTCGTTACAACGATTACATACATACATACACTCGCGTCCATATTCCTTGCGGTGTAGAAAGAGTCAGAAACTGATAGGGCACGTTCAGCTGTTGGTCTTAATGATAGAATTGAGATTCAACTAGTGACAGGTTGCTAGCCCATGGCGTAAAAAAATCCCAAGTTTGCAAGCCTATCCCTCAGTCGCCTTTTTCGCATCCATGGGAAAAAGAGATGGAGTGGTCTTATTCTTAATTTATTTACATATTGTAGCAATTTGTAAAGTACAATAGGCGGACTTAATGCTTATAGCATTATCTAACAGTCTACCATTGGAGAGAACCTTTGTGTGGGTGATAATAAATAATTTATAGTAAACATATCTACTATACTATATTAACTATTAACCTACCTATAGTAAATTTATACATCACTATATATTGTTTACGGGAACCACATGGCTTAATGTTATAACATGGCTTAATGTTATAACATTAAGCCATGTGGTTCCCATAATAAAAACAATGCAGATAAATTTTATTGTGCTTCGATGTTGACTAAGTATAAATACAAGGATATAGGGATCGTAGTAAAATTGTATTATCTGCCTACTCTTGCGCGACTAAATGGTGTAAATACGTTTATTTTTTAGTAAAGGTTTAAGGTAGATTTTGTGCCTCGGTACTATGTGAAAAAGTGGGGATTAAATTATAAAATAATAAATGAAAAGACATCCAAATTTAAATTCCAATTTGTACAAATGAATTCTTAATTCCAATAGTTTTACCGCAATTTGAAAATCCGGCTCAGTGCGCCGGCGGGCCGCTGAAATTAATGTCCTGCCAGCGAGAAAAACGAGTAGAACGGCACCTTTTCTACCTGGTTCGCACCAAGCTATTTCAGTTTTCTCTGTTAATTTAACCTATCCTATTATTATCTTATATTATTAAATGAGCAACATTTTTTTAATAAATATTATTTTAACGATTTCGTTGAAATTTGATAGATTGAGCAATTTGAGTCTAAGATTTTTTTGTTTTTTTTTTTTTATATATTTTTATCCAAAAACAATATTTCACATGTAAGTATAAGATGAGTAGGATAATTATAACGCCGCTCGCGCGCTACTGTTGATAATAAGAACAACCAGTTACTATATCTTATATGACAAATACAACAGCGCAGATATGGAATAGAATCAGTCAGGTCACAATACAAAACAACATAACTAATACAAAGAGAAAATCAAAACAACGACAAGAACTGTGTTAAAATAGAATTAGGTTTCACTGCTGGTAGGTATACTCGTAATACTTCTTCTTTACTAATATAGATTTTGAATCATAACTAACGAGGGTCACTACCTATTTCCCCACTAATATTCAATAATTAGTTGCCTACATAATTTCTTGTCATGTGGCAGTCTTTGAATGAACTGTGGGCTCAAGACCAAACAATATTACCTCAAGAGGGAGATTATCCCGTACCCAGTTTATTTCAATCAATCATACAAATTTTAACATAAGCATTATCATTAAATTTTTAAAGTACACTAAGTGCCGTGTGGTTCCCGGCACCAATACAAAAATGAAATGGGAACACTCCATCTCTTTCCCATGGATGTCGTAAAAGGCGACTAAGGGATAGGCTTACAAACTTGGGATTCTTTTTTAGGCGATGGGCTAGCAACCTGTCACTATTTGAATTTCAATTCTATCATTAAGTCAAATAGCTGAACGTGGCCATTCAGTCTTTTCAAGACTATTGGCTCTGTCTACCCCGCAAGGGATATAGACGTGACCATATATGTATGTACACTAAGAAACACATGGACAAGATGATAAAATCACATAATTTTATGTCTTTTAATGAAGACGGATACTCAAATTAAATATAATTCCTCAAAACAAAGCATAACCGAGAATTCTCAATTTTCAATAATACTATTATCCTTTTCATTGACTCTCAAATACTTAAGTTCCACAATTATATCAGAAATATATCAAAAGGAATTTAATTAAATGGAACGCTCTTTATATTTAGTCGTTGAGTCGTCGTAAATCATATTAAACTGAGTATTTTTTTAACATCTTTGGTTGACCATTGTGAAATTCGCATTAATTATGAGTTTTGTTTTTGCTTATTAAATACTCAAACCTAGCATGTATTTTTAACTTTATATTGGAACTTCCATAATAAGCCTGAATTTAAAATAAAAACGATTTTTGAATTGGAAAAGTATTATGAAATATTTTTGAAACCCTAATTTTTCTCGTACAAATTCATGTATTTTTCACAAAGCTGCGCTCGGCCAGTGACGCTTGCAAAATAAAATATCCTGAAAACGTCACGGCTAACGTAAGTTTATAGCCAGCTTTAGCAGGCGTATGATCAAACTGATCTATTCATCCAAGAGTGAAAAACCCGTCTGCGTCAACGACATTTGCTATTCCCCCTCTGCATAATATACATATTCACTCTTTTTGCAAAACAAAGACGTAGAAAGCTGTTTTTAGGGTCGGTATAACTTTCAAATAACGATATAATTTATATAATAATTTTCAGTGTTGCACATTATCTTATACATTAAATCATTACTAAGTACAATGATTTAACACACACTATCACATGTTTGAACAATGTAAATTTTTTGTAATAATAAAAAATAAACAAAAAGTTCATAGACATGATACGGTACCATATTAGTGAAAAAAATACTTACAATTATTAGTCAATAGGAACCCTGTAGACACGCCCAACAAGACTAGAAAAAACAAGAGCAGTAGACCTATGAGTGCAGGTCTGCAGTAATGAATCCAACAATAGTCCTCTGAATTCGCGGCGGGGGCACTGGGCGATAATCCACAACACTTGCTACAACCAGACTCGGATGAATTTGTTGATCTCACTACGGTACTATTTCCTTGCTGGTTCACTATCACCCCTTGCACTGGAGCCTCGCTCCCTTGTCCATACATAGCATTTTTTTCTGAAAGCCGAGCGAACCCCGAACTGTCATCATCTTGCGGGTTCCCGTACACCCCATACGATGCAACCATATCCACTCCTGATAGCGACCTCGTAGTTTCATTACCTGCATCTTGAATGACATTATTGTCGGTACTAGGCCAGCACTCGCAGGAACATCTGTCCTCTTTTCGTCTCTGCCTTGGCAGCGTTGCTTCAGCCCTTCGTACAGGGACATCAGTTTTCTTCTCTTCTTCTTTTTTAATTTTGGCATCTTGAGGTATTGTTTCGTGGTTGACATCGTACGTTGGTTGTAAACTTTTGTGGTTTTCTATGTACCAGTGTCGTTCTTCGGCTCGAAGCGTGGTGTCGTTATTGCCCTCGTACACATCGGCGTAATTAGCTAGCGGGTGTGAAGAGGGGCTGTAAACGGGGCCGGCAGTGAGTTGGCCGTATCCGCGGTCGTACTGCGGCGGCCGGTTATTGGTCGCGTAATAAGTAGTGGATGCAGGCGCGGCATAATCGTAACCCGGCCTGTTCATCTTCAACGCTCAATCGCCTCATTTGCGCTTATGCTTCACTGTTGATGACATCATCGATGGAGCTACGGATAAATAGCTTTATAACCCAGACGAATGTGCTAAATTAAATTTATCTAATATATTACGATGCATTTGTTTTAAAACTCGTTAACTAATAACATACCTACCTATGGTATGTACCCACGTACATACATATATATAATTACGTCTATATCCCTTGCGGGGTAGACAGAGCTAACAGTTTTGAAAATACTGATAGGCCACGTTTAGCTACATTACGTATATTACTCACGTACATTCATACTATAAATATTTCATGCGTAAACGGAAGACACCTCTGATCGCTAGGCGAACTTCGCTGATTCTGTTACGCGTTACACTCGAAGGCAGAAAGTTATAGAGTTAAATATACATCTGTTTATCTCAATTACCTCACTTGTTCGGTGGTGGTATTTATCTTTTGTGTTACGCTACGCGCGCAGCTCTCCTGTACCCGACGAAGATAGACAAAGAAGTAGCAACGTGTGCAAATAAACTCCCCTAACATAAATTAACGGTATTTATATCCCTGATTTTGACACATGAGATTTATGTAACTCGACTACAAAGCCGCTAGAATACAATGCGAAACAGGTATCAAAGTCGTGATTTAATTATTTCATATACGTCACTGTTATACATCAATTTTGCTGACTACACAAAAGTTTATCGCATTAATAATGGATCGTTGACCTTTTAACGAAGTCGAAAACAAAGTTTTCTGTGAATCCCTGCGATAGCTAGGATAATCCGTTCCAATTAATTAAATTAAAAACAAACAAAAGTCATTACATTAGAGTTAGGGGATAGTAGCTTACGAGTATAATAGGCGGCCCTTCTGGAAAAACTGTGGCACCCTTGCCTTTTACATTCATGTCACCAATAAGAAACTAGATTTTACCAGGGCCGTTGCGTCCGTGATAATTTCCGAAAATCCTATCTTAGTAGGCATTCTGGGCTAAAAATGTTGTAAACTGTTAGTTTCAACAATTTTTGATGATTTATTTTTACGGTTTCTCTGCTTTGATACACATCGCCTTTGTAATAATGTAACACTTAGTGAAAAATTCAGTCTTTATAGAATTCTTAGAAGACCAAAATTAAAAACTTGATTCTAGTTAAGTTACTCTGGAACATAGAATAAAAATAACTAATCCCAAATAGAAATATAAAAAGGAATTAAAAAAAGTTTCGAGTATTTCCTTTTAGAGTATCTGTGCCTTTAATAAATAAAGGCTCTAATTGAATCATCGAGTCGACCACTTCTGTAATTAAAAATACTCCGACTGCTTCCTAGAGATTTAAAGTACTCGTCTAAATTATTTTGCTGTAATCAGGAAAGTTTCCATTTAATTAATTAAATGTGTACCTACGTTGAACATTCGCAAAGAAAAGTTATTAATATCAATTAACACGTTGACTGGAAGGAACGCAATCAAATAAATTTTAATTTTATGAACTTCATTTGAGCTGTAATTACTAAATCTACAGAGCGTTTATTTAGTTACTAGCGTATGCCTGCGTTTCCGCTTGCGAAGTAAAAAAAAATCACGTTAACTTTCGTTCCCGGAGGGTATTTCATGATATTCTCCTTTAGAGAACCCTAGACCATATAACGAAGTCGAAATCTTTCTGTGCTTTGATGTGTGAGTCAGTCAGTGTCCTAAACAGAAAAATATAATTTGCTTTCCAAATGAAGTAGGTACTGCATTTTAAATCCATTATATACTAAAAGTGACTATAGTTCCCAAGAATAACTTTATTGCTAAGCTTATAAGCTCATTATACTGAGAATATTTCACAATAGTACGGCGGGTACTTTCAGTGGAAATGGACTCATTAAGCCACCGACACTGTTTCTAATTGAATATGAAACTTTGTTATGAAACGAAACTCCTCATGGAAGCATGCCCTGTATTATTTTAACTAATAAATGTAGTTACTTATGTTATTGTGCTCTCACTTTCCCGCCCTAGGCGATTTGGAGGGCAGACTAGTTAATCATTTAGGGGTAAATGTCAAAAACAGTTGCTACAGTTATGATAAGTCATAACTATGGAAATGTCTGTGTGAAGTTGCCACGAAGTTGCTGAAACAAGTTTAACCCCTGATGTGCTTTCAGTGGATATTATTCCTGACTTACGAGTGACTTGTAATTAACGACCAGTTTTATGAGAAGTTTAGTACTTAAACTGGAATACGTTTTCTAATATAATATTTTTATGCTTTTAAAAAAGTAGGTTTTCTATTTAGATTTGGCGCATTTTATGTATCAAAGATAAAACAAAATATTTATTTATGTTTATGTAGATTTAATAATTTCATATAGTTAATCAATTAATAAATATATAAGAAACAATTTACACAGATTGAGTTAGCCTCGAAGTAAGTTCGAGACTTGTGTTACGAAATACTAACTCAACTATACTATATTTTTATAATGAATATATATATTGACAAACATCCAAAACCCCAGACAATTAAAAAAAAGTTCGTTTCTTATTATTCCCTGGCCGGGATTCCAATCCGAGAACTCCGATGTCAGAGACAAGCGCACTACCACTGCGCCACAGAAAGAACTCAGTCAATATCAATGATTTAAATATAATTTTATTAATATTAAACGCTATTCAAACTTTCTCAAATACAAAATAGTATTATAAAACACAATACTAAAACAACATTATAATTAGCTAATTATTAGCATAGTTGATCTGGTAATTATAGACGTGATTAAATATAATTATAGGGAAAAGAAGGCACTTTTTATTTTAAATCGTACAAAAAAAGGAAGGCACTTGTCATAGTATTTTATATGAACACGATAAAATATTTTTGTTGCATCAGTGTATTCTAGCTTTGCTAGCTTTGCTTAAAAAAGTAAAGGAAGTCCTGGTATGCACCAGTACATCTCAATTCCATTATTAAGCCATACATTTAAACGTGGCCTATCAGACTGTTGGCTCGGCCTACCCAGAAAGGGATAAAGACATGATTATTATGTATGTTTGTTACATAAAATTATTATCTGAGTTCTTCACTTCTATGCAAAGGGGTCCAGGATGCAACATTGACTATGATCTTAGATTGGCTAAGATTTTGCACATTTTTGCCGCTGCAACCTTCGAAGGGGAATCTAACCTTTATTGGATTATGGACATCACACATCCATTTGCCTAAATATGTAGATAGAAGCATTGGTTAGTACGAGAACTCATGTACAGAACGGAGAAAATTATTATCTGTGTAAATGAAAGCAAAACGTTATTGGTGGACTATAATTATCATACCCGTTCCAATGTGCAAAGCCCGCCGGCAAGGAAGTGTCACCTGCAGAGAGAGATGACCACACCATGATTTTGGTTTGTATAGGCGGAAATTTTTCTCGGTAAGCGACTTTTGGTGTACCTATGACTCTTTACTTATTATGACTTATGACGTTCCCTGAAACGTTGCGGATATTGACTTGTCCAATGGTGGTTGTTGGCGAAACCAAATACATTATAAGGCATTTTCTACTAAAGGAAAAATCAGAAATAACGCCAAACGTATAAAGTTACTTCAAATTTTTACAAACATACAACTGAGTTCCCGCCGACTTCGCTTATATTTAGCATTCAAATAATAGGTATATTTTAGACCTGTTATGGACAGATTTCCGAAATCGTCTTGGAAGTAATGCGCCGGTTAGCGGTTAAAAAATACCAATCGTTTTATTAACAAAGGATATAAAACTTGTATACATATAATCATGTCTATATCCCTTGCAGGGTAAACAGAAGTTCAACTGTTTAGCGTAATTATACAATTGAAATTTTCTATTTAAATTTCAATCCTATCATTAAGTAACTCGTATATGACACAAAGTTTTTTTTGCTGACTTTTAATTCCACCTCGTGCCCTACTTAACTTAAAGGTGAACAATTTTTGGTATTACGAGTATTTATATAAATTTTGTATTCATACACCTGTTAATTGATACGTGCTTATTTCCTGTAATGAACGAAGGATTTTCTATACTGTTTATTTATTGACACCAAAGTAACAGAACAATAATTTAACCCCTGACCCGAGGGCCTTTGCGTGTGACCCTCAGGTGAGTTGGAGCAGCACTAGTTTATGGTCACGACATAAACTGGAATAAATTGACCAAATCGGTTCATGATCGCATAATAAACATTCGACATAATTTATACAATGAACTGAAAGAAACATGTTTGTTGCTAGATTAAAAAACACATTTTGGTGAGAACATGAAATATTTTTAGTCTGCAATATCTTCAACAAAGTTAATTGGTCGTGAGTATTTGTGAATATCGCTAATTGACGTTACACATTCTATCAATTAGGTACGCAAATAACCTTGCAAATAAAAGTAAAATACGTTTAATTGGATGATGTTATTAAATTTAATTTACTGAAGTTGTGCTTACATATTCCTCTTGTTAAAATAAAGTTTAAGTTACTAGTATTATTACGAGTAATAAAGAATAATTCTTTTATCCAGTGTATTTTGATAGAATTAAAATAATAACTTTTTGCAGTAAATGCATCGTAATATATTGGATAATTATAATGTAATATATCACAACTGGTTCATTCTAATCATCGAAATTGTGACAGACCACGTCGGCCGATGAACCCAGCACCCATACAACAGAACTGGCACATTCACATACATGTAGCACTAACACGCGTAGCACTAAGCACATTCGTAGACCCCGCCGTTCTACGGTAGGAACTCATTGTAGCAGTCAATTGAAAATTTAAATTGTTCGTAATCGTAGCTATGCTACGAAAAGGCTCCGCGGTAACGTAGCCCCGCGTGAACGGCGTAGCGCGAACTGCCAACTACCCGAACCAACCCCATTTCCCTCCCGCCCCGCCTAACCCCTGTCACCGCCACACTTCGCCTAAATCCAGACGAGTTTTCATTAATGTTGTTATCGGTGTAAAAGTTCGGCCAAGTTAAACTAAGAACCTACAGCTTTAATTAACTGTCCGTAAAATAACACTAAACAAACGGGCCGAGATCCGACAGCTCTCAGACTATGAGATTGCGCACAACTTCTTGAATGAAATAGGGGTTGATTGAGTTGGCCCTTCCGAATTATGGCTCAGCATTCAGCAGCGCAATCTTTATCTGTTGTTTCAGCTGAGAGATAACAATCTCGACGGGAACAACAATTGAATCGAATTATGTTTCATTCAATACCAGCGAATGCTCGAAATTGTGGTATTTTTAAGGCTATTTCTTTCTGATTAATCATTTTTTCTATATTCATATCTAGTTCATCTTGGTATTTCTTTACTTTAATTCCTATAAATTTATCAATTAATTTCCCGAAATACTCGTAGGTGCACGTAACTAACTGTAAGAGATTGACCCCATATAGCATACTGCTTTGCGACGAACACATAGCTAACACTGGGCAATACAAAAATAAAATAGAGATAAATAAACAATAATATAAGAACAATAGAAACAATTGTACTCCAAATACTTTGATGATCCGGCCTACTAGCGATACTTATCGAAAGTACATATAGTTATCTTTTATTCACAATCCATATGTGGAGCTACATCTCTTTCATCCACCTGGCGTTGGAACCGGTTGCGTTCTACTTTCTGAAGAGGAGCCCAGGATATGCCTATGAATTCGGTCCTGGATTGGGAATGTCTGAAGCGACTTTCGTCCGACCTTCGCAGCCATTGCGGGGAGATATACATATATTTGATCATGGTAACACATTCATTATCCTGATTGTCAGTTTGCTAATATGTTTTAATTTAACGTACTAATTTCATAATTTAGAAAAGAATCATTGTTAAGTGGCCATTGTAGGATTCGATCCTATGTATGTACCACGGTTTTTTTAATCGAGCTTCTTATATGTGTGACCATCGACACTAATTATTGTGCTTATAAAGATAGCTATCCTTTATTTAATAAAATTGGTGTCGTTACAAGCAATCCTGCAGAGATTGGTGTCAAAATTCGTAATAAAACCGCTTTGTATTATGGTAGTTTCTATAATGAACTAGACTTGAGATGACTAGCTGAACCAATATAGATAATCATGACTTTACATTTATTACTCTTTCTGGATTGTACATATTATTTTGTTTCCTGTTGAATGATGAACTTAAGCTTCACTCATAAATCACTTTCTATAAAAATTATGTTAATAATAGTAAACTATGACTAAATGTACTTCAGAAACTCTTCAACAGTCTTAAGTTTAGAAAATCAATACTGTAATTTATTAGAGCGAATCGACTTGGATCTACCTCAATAAGCCTTGTTAAGCTTCTTGCAACCTACAGTTACAAACTTAGCTAGTATATCATATTAACGGTATAGCTTCAAACTTAATAACCTAGCAATACCTTTGATGCAGCTACTTTGGAGTCTTTGGAATGTACAAATGGAAAAATATACTGAATGGAATCGCTCAAAGTAGGTGTTGAATAAATGAGAATGTTTTCAGTCTGAATTTCCTTAGTGAACCGACTCAATCGTCTTCCATCGATTGAATGCGGCACAAATTGTAAGAATTATTGATACCGCGGGTGGCGGGTAGCGGCTCATACAAAAAGTTTATAAAAGGAAGTGAAGCGAACAAACCGGCGACGAACAAACTTTTATTCCGGGAGTCCGGACATAAATCTCCGGCTGTACAGATGTGACACTATATACAACGCGCGCACACACAATAAGGTAACAAAAGACGGTCTCTAGTAAGAAGTCTAAAAGTTAATTTGTTTATGGCAATGTTGCAAATTTTGTTGGCCACAAAAATTGCAACATTGCCTATGTGTTTACTTACTATTCATCTTATTATGGATTACTTGGAATATATTCCTTGCGGTGTATACAGAGCCAACATCTTGAATAAACGTTGATAGGCCAGTTGTTTGGTTTAGTGATAGAATTGAGATTCAAAAAGGAACAGGTTGCTAGTCTATCGCCTTAAAGAAGAAACCCAAAAGTTTTAATATAACATGAACGAAATTTGGGTACCCGATAAAATTAAAGTAGGTAATAATACATTTATAGTACCAGTCCAAATGTTTCACCTGCATTGGTCCAATCTAACAATGTTGCCATAAAGTCAAATAATTTCCTATCTTTTGTAAATATTATTATTATATTACAAGTACTCTATTTTTAAAAGGCATTCGTTATATGTATATACCCTTACCTACCCTTCTGCGCATTAATATTTGAACAGTCCGGACGAACGCGAACGTTACTTATCTGCCGCCGCCGAGCTGACAGCCGCAGATGAAAAATTGAAATTGTGTGAGATAAAACTACCTAACTGCCGCTGCAATGCCGGCCAAACAATGTGACGACAACTTGTTTATTTTTAAAATCGCGTTACATATTTCACTTCTGCAATGCAACGCTCCAGATAAAAAGAGATTTTTGTCATTTACGAAAGTGATAAAAATAGATATAATATTGTAACAATTCGATTTTTAACATGACAAATAAAAATGCATTTACAACAACTAGAAGAAAATAAGACTCAAAATAAAATATGAAATAAACTTCGCCATTGTAATAAAACAAGACCGCGCGATATCTTTCACGTCCCATTTTTGATATCTCGAGCCCAAAACGCTTACAAAAATCCTCAATATGTAAATATGAACGTTTCCGCTTCCTATATCAATTCAGCACGGCCGATGTAAGCTGAATGGCGACAGCGCCTCTCAAACATGCAATAATAACGAACCGTCCAAACGTCAGCCTGGGACCCTTCTATTTATGGGGTAAGTCGAGGGCGCCACGTGAAAACTCCGGCGTAAATCAAAGTCATAAATTCTCCTATCGTGAATGAACATTTCTCTTCGCAGACGTCTACACTGGGTGAATGGATAACGCCGACCCGCCTTCGTAGGATCACCTCTACTGAGTCATTTGCTTTTGTTCGTGGGGCAATTAATAACGGCCAGAAGGGCGGTTTCGAACCGCAGGCGCCATTCGCATATCAGTAATGATCTAACGGCGCAGCCTCCAGCTATCGATCATATTCACCTAATGAACGGCACATGTGGAATTGCGCGGCACTCCGGGTGGGTTTCTTGTGAATTATTTTGTCGACTCTATTAATTATATATCTGTGGACACGCGAAAGGTGATTTAATTTTCATAAATTGGGACTTACAATTTGAGGATGATACATATTACAGTTGATTACTTAATGCATAAACTTGCATGCAAGACAATTACAAGTTTCTACTAGTAATGTTTAATTTTATTTGCCTTACTCTGTTAACAAGAAATTAATACAAATTAAATATTTATACAGATATATCGTAACTTTAAGTCTCTGAATTAGATAACGTATATTAATTTTAAATAAAACCGCAGTCCATATGCATTCTTGGAAGTTCACTGTCACCAGTCCTAAACATAAATTCTCGTAATTGTCATTGCAGCATTGTGTTAATGTGTTTCTATGACAGGTTTAATAAATACTCGCGTGGACATTCCATGAAGAATTACTGCTGCTAATTGTTTTATAGCGTGATTGTTATACGCTTGTATATATTTAAGTAAAATAAAGTTGGAGTTTTTCCAAAACAATTGACGACTTTTGAGCAAAATACGATATAGCTATCTATTTACATGGGTGCTAACTGTAAAGACTGAAAGAACGAGTAAATTTTGTCCCGGATCAACATATTTCATCTTGTTAAAGCACAATTTTATCACCGAGCGTTCAAAAAGAGTCGCAAAATGATACTGTCCAACATTAGGACTCAACAAGCAAAAGTTGTCCAAAGTATCGAATAAACTCTCATAATCCCAGGACGTTACACAAATTTTTCAGCGAGGATTTCTTTCCATTTTCCCCGTCACATTAGGCTGGCGGAGCCCAAACATCGGATAACTTGTATATTGTTGTTTACGGCAAACTTGGAACTTAGAAGGAGCAATTCACGTCATAAATTTCCTTGTAATAACAGCTCACAGTTTCCCCAGACACTTGTAAGTGCACCGCAATAACGTAAAGCTGGCGACCGACTGGAAACATTTACCTGTTGTATACTTATTCGCGGCGAATGAAACGACAATGAGGGTTTCATCGAACGTCTGATGTTAATTAATTGAATTTGCGGTGAATGTCAAACTTTCCAGGCGTAAGTAAATCAGAGGCTTTACTGCTAAAGGCACATCAATACTTGTTTGCGTGTCATGTTAATGTTTCAAACTAAACTTGAGCGAAGTCAATTCGATGACTTCGTCGGAAACCGTGCTCTGCATTCAACCTTTACTAAACTCTAGCGAAGCTTTAAGATCTTTTGATCATTTACTTCATACAATAGAGAATTCCACTATTCAAATACGATAACTATATGGCTTACCGTGGACAATATTTTAATTCAATCACAATGGGTATGTTTATGATATCATACAATGTCTAGTTTTAAAATATACGGTAATAATCTTACGGTATTAGATAATATGTTAGTCCATTATACAAGAGCTATGGTTAAATTATTGATTAATATTTTAAATTTGATTTCACAAAATGTCATACCATTTTTAAAACTTAATTTTACTCTGCCTTGGTTCATTCTATTTCATTACATAGCTTATCTAATTTATATTCGATTTACCCAAGCAAAGGGTGTTATTTTAAATATAAACAACAAAACCTGGCATTGTTCATAATATTCTGACATAAATATTTATTATTTTCCAAGAACGCAATTAAAATTAGGCCCAAAGCCAACAGCATAACGAGACCACAGAACCACATTAAACGATACTTAGACCACTTAACGCCCCAGGTATCTTACTGACATTTAATTTAATATCTAGAATGATCTAGATAATTTAGTCCGTCAGCGTAGATCAGTAAGAATCAATAACTGTAAATCATGATAAATGAATCATTGATATTCCGTCATAATGATTTATAGCTTTGTATAAGAATTATATTAGAAAAGAGAACTATATTTTTAGTTAGATAAATTATTGAATCTTGCGTATTCACCAGTGATTATAACGTTAAAAAAATCTCATAAGAAACGACTACGAAGCTCGGCATTTCAAAAATCAGTCATATTGTGGTCACAGCCACTTAAATGCAAACTCAAAAAAGTGCCTTACGAGTATGATAAATGATAAATTTGTGTAATGAAGTTCCCTGGTGAAGATCACAGCTTGGCCAAGTCTGCGTCAGTCCAAGTAACAATTTGGACAAATATTTTATGTTAATAAAAATATAGATGAACGTAAATAACAATATAATTATTCCACGGCTTACTTTTTGAAGTGATAATATTTATTTCTTAAAACTTTATACGTGAAATATCTGTCACAGTAATCAATGATGTGTGGGCTTAGTTCGAACGAGACTTGAGTAAGTGGTTAGCGGTAAAGTGGAACTCCGTTCTCCAGCACGGGCGTCTGGCCAACTGATGGTTATCGAAGGAACAGAGATACTGCAATTTCCTAAAATTAAATCTTTTATAGTAAGGCACGTATTTGAAAGTTTAAACCTGGTTATCTAATCAACTGAACCCAAAAATGTAGTATTGATATTAATAACGTACGTGCATAGAGTAAGAATGTATTCAGGCTTAAAGTAAAATGGGCCCGGACACTTCAATTAAAATCTTATTAGTGGCGTTATTGTTTATGACTGACTAACCAAATTTCTCAACAATATATTCCATGATGGAATTGGGATTAAAATCGTGATAGTTGCTAACCTATTGCATAAACTAAGAAAATTTACTTGTCTCACCCTTGATAGAATTTATCATTCTAATGTTATAATAAAACTATGAAAGTATAAATATGTTATTATATCTAGTAAAATTGCGAACCCGTCAATATTGTTCCGACTACCTATTTGTAATACAACACTTAAAACAAATCTCACGATATAACTAACATAAATAAACTAACACGTTTACAGCGAGATAATTTTCTGAGTAACTTCCGCAGGATTAAGTCGTTGAGTACAGACAAAGTTGGTATACCCGGAACTCCTTCTACAATATTTATCAACGAGCACCTCACTTTGCAAAGGAAGCAGTTATTTCGTAAATGCCGTGAGGCCGCCAGGGAGCATCACTTCAAGTATGTGTGGATTAAAAACGCCACAATACTTATGCGGGAGCGAGACGATAGCCCAGCCCTCGCGGTCCGAGGAGAAGTCGACCTCACTCGGATTTTATCAACAAAAAACGTCTAATCTACACCCAGTTGATGTTACTTTTTTCTCATTCCACCTAGCTTTATTTTATTTTGCATTTTTCTTATTTTTAAACAACTTTTTTTGCAACAGCCTGTTGACACGTCACGCAGTTGCATTTAATTTTTGTGTAGTTTCCTTAGTCGGTTTTTATTACAGATTTTTCCATTCCAACTATTTTTATAGTGCAACAGTATCGATGTGTAATTCGCCTTACTTTTATATCACCTCATTTTATCGCCTACATGGCACAAACTTGGGCGCCTCCCGTATGTTATCTTTACACTTTTATAACTGTACATCAATCATAAGCAATATTTCTATGGACATAGACTATAAATTTAACCTGACGGCACAGCATACGTACTTAATACTTTTAATTATATATGTAGATATTGTTTTACGGTTTGACTATGGATAACTCAGTTAACAAAAAGAATTTGTCTATCTATTATCAAAACTGTGGAGGTTTTCGAACTAAGCTTTATACTTTATATATGAATATTTTATTAAACGCTTACGATATCATAATACTGTCTGAAACTTGGTTAACACCCGATATTGACAGTACCGAATTCATAGACCCACGTTATGCGGTATTCCGATTGGACCGAGATCGTGTTGCTACAGGCAAGCAGGACGGTGGTGGAGTGTTGGTGGCTGTACTTCGGAGCCTTAGACCCACCTTAGCATATTCATCTGACCTAGACCCTTCCCAACTAAGTAGGATAGAACATATCATAGTGGAAATACCTAGTTTAAACAACAAAAATAAACATATGATTAGTGCAGCATATATTCCGCCTCAGACGCCAGCGGATATGTATGAGCTACACTTTGACAAATTAGAGAATATTCTTACGTCATCGGACGTCGACAGCTATTTTATAGTTGGAGACTACAACATGCCCGAAATCAAATGGATGTCTGCTTCTTTGCCTATTTCTATTAATGGAGCCCCCGTTACTTTTAATCCTGAGGGCGCATCTACCAGGTGTTCCTTACTTGTTAATCTAATGTCAGTTCTCGAAGTCTCACAATACAACGGTTTCCTGAATGGACTTGGCAGGATTCTAGACTTATTTTTGTCTAATATTCCATCGTCACTGCACACTGTCAGCCCTCTACTATCTAGCCAATCTCACCACCCTCCATTTATAGCCTATTTTTCCGTCAGTCATGTAGAGGATACTATGAAAAAACGTCCTAATACCAAATACAATTTTCATAAGGCAGATTATAACCTAATCAACTCTGCTATTAAAAAAACGGACTGGAATGCTTTATTGGACGATCTTCCCTCAGAAATGGCCCTCGAAGTTTTTATGAACACTCTGGATAAACTAATAAAAGAGTATACCCCTTTATCAAATACCAGGTGCACTTCTTATCCCATATGGTTTACTCCCAAGTTGATCAGACTTTGCAAAAAGAAAGAAAAGGCCTGGGTGAAGTGGAAAAAATACAAAAATCAAATTGACTATGAAGTATTCTCTCAATACAGAAAAGAGTTCAAATTATTGTGTGATGAGTGTTATTTAAAATATATCAACTCAGTTGAGGACAATATTACGACTAATGTGAAATACTTTTGGACATATATAGCTAATCGTAAATCTAAATCTAATATACCTCCCAAGATGCATTATAAGGATGTAAAAACAAATGACCCTGAAACTGTATGCAATATGTTCTCAGATTTTTTTCAATCTGTCTTTGAACCCTCTTCACTCAGACCTAATCAACGGCTGGCTCTCAATAACCTGAGCAATGATGATACTCTTATAACTAATATTCGGCTAGGTGAATCTGATATCATGAAAGAACTGCAGTTACTTGATATTTCAAAGGGTCCTGGTCCTGATGGTCTTCCTCCCATTTTGTTCAAAAATACCGCCAAATATATATGCCGACCGCTTTGTATAATTTATAATAAATGTTTGGATGAAGGCGTGTTTCCTGAAATATGGAAACACGCTAACATAACTCCTATCCATAAAAGTGGTCCCAAACACGACTGCGAAAATTACAGACCCATCTCTATATTATGTACGCTGGCGAAATTATTTGAACGACTAGTTCACAACATAATCTATCCCATTCTACATAAAGCCATAATCCAAGAACAGCACGGTTTCGTCAAAAAAAGATCCACTGCATCAAATTTGATTGTTTTTGCCAACTTTTTATTTAAACATATGGATCGCGGTGTACAGGTTGACGTGGGTTACACGGATTTTAAGAAAGCTTTCGACAAAGTCGACCATGAACTGCTCCTAAACAGATTAGCCTTCAATGGAATCCGCGGAAATCTGCTGCGCTGGTTCGAGTCATACATCTCTAATAGATCTCAAAGAGTGGTTATCAATGGATATCAATCCAGAAGTGTCATTATCACTTCAGGAGTCCCTCAGGGATCTATATTGGGTCCTTTGCTATTTATAATTTTTATAAATGACATAGCACAATGTTTTCACCACTCTAAGTTTCTGCTCTATGCTGACGATCTCAAAGTTTACAAGGCAATTAGCAGTATAGATGACTGCATCCTTTTACAACAGGATCTTGATAGACTCTCGGCCTATTGTCATGACAGCAAATTACAGCTGAGCGTTAGTAAATGTAGCACGATAACTTTTACTAAAAATAAAAATGTAATAAACTTTCATTATAAATTAAATAACACTAACCTAACTAAAGTGTCAGCCGTAAGAGACTTGGGTATTAATTTGGACTCAAAACTTTGCTTGGACACTCACATACAGAACATTGTTAATAATGCTTTTAAAATGTATGGCTTCGTTCTTCGCTCTTCCATTGAATTTAAAAGGACCTCCACATATCTCTACCTGTATAAAACTCTCATTCGCTCTCAACTTGAGTATGCTGTGCCCATTTGGAACCCATATTACAACGAGTATAATGATGCTATCGAAAGAGTACAGAAAAAATTCCTAAAGGCTATGCATTATAGGTGTTTCAAACGGTACTTACCTTATCCTATACTACTTAAAAAATATAATATACTCTCACTCAGTAATAGACGTAAGTACCTTGAAGTATCTGCTCTACACAGAATTGTTAACAACCTTTTTGACTGCACTGATATTGTGAATGGATTGTACTACGCTGTGCCCAGGAGTGCTGTGATGAGGGAGACTCGTACTCGTTCCCGTCCCCTGTTTGCAACAAGTTTGTGTCGCACGAACAGTGGACGGAGAGCCCCTCTTCGCCGTATGATGGAAACATACAATGTTGAATTTGTGGACATCGATATTCTTGCATGTAATGTTGCTAAATTTAAAAATCTAATTCTTAAAAAGCTATAATTTAATTTATTTTAAGGCCAAAATTTCGTTATTTAATTAGTAAGTTTTTAAAGTAACTTCCTATTTAGTTTAAAATGTCTTAATGTAGTTAGTAGCCCCGATTTCTAGTGTAACTCTGTGAATAACGTTGTGGGCTACATTATTAGTAACACTTCTTATGTTTAAATTCTTATTTATCTGTATATAATGTAGCTGTTTGTTGTTCCAATAAATAAATAAATAAAAAAAAAAACATGCACAGTTTATTAACCCCGCCAACCACCAGTGTAAAGCAACATAAGATATAGTTTGCACGAGCTGTAAACTCTATTTTTAATAGGACATGACCACACCTACTATAATGTATTCGGATACAGTTTTCGCGTGGAATTCTCGAAAGCGGCCCGGTCCGAACGTCCGCCATTGCAACGTTCTCGTAATTAGCTAAATATTACTTTTAAACTAAGAGCTCCAAGCCACCGCTTATTTTCCGACCGACCTTTTTAGAAAATGAGCGCATTTTCATACGAATGCTCCGTTCCCAACTTGGCATTTAATTTGGAGCTGAAGAAATTTACACAGACTCGTCAAAATGCTATTGCGTTATCGTTTTTCCCTCCACCGCATGTATGCGGAACACCGTTAATGTTTTAAACGAATGTTTTGAGGAATTCTCTTTGTTAAATTTGTGTTTCGGCGAGAAATTGCTTTTAACTACTCTGAAATTCAGCTTGCTTTTTCTCTACCAAATAAAAGCCGCACATTTCACACACTTTCCGACATGCGAGTGTGTGTAATATTTTCTAAATTACCATGTATATTTTAAAGATATTTTATTTTTGACATATTTATATATCATTTGTCTTTCACGTTTATTCAATCAAGTCAAAAAACAAAAGAGCTATATAACTTCGTAGCCTCTAAATGGTTTTAATTTGAGGTTAGGTATTTCCTCATCACGTTCGTAGGAAGCTGCCATAATACTAGTTCGTGAAGTCCCGCTATAAATCATAACGCCATTTCAATTTACCAACTCCGACGCGGCTGTTAAGGCGCAATTCTGATACTTTACATACACGCCAAACTGTAATTTAATTACACATAATTAGCAAGTACTTAAAAATAACATATAATATTGTTTTGTGATATTTTTTTGCGTTTTGCAGTGTCATACAGTAGATTTGGATTTGAATGATTAATTACATGAAAAAAAAAACGCGATTTAGTTCCAGAAACTAAGCATTATGTATACCCATAATGAGATGATAAGGCATTATTAGTAAAATAAACAAAACAAACATGTTCAGTTCATATAGTAATGTGTGCAATGGAATAGCACTCTACGTGGCCGACTGACCACGCTGAAAGACCTAAATTTGTATTCAAGTAGCGATATGATCATTAGTTAGTGCAATTTTCCTCCCATCCTGTACACGGATGCCTCTATATGCTGGGAATAAATAATAATAACTCTTATGGCTACAGTCAGCATTATAAATGTGTGCTGCTTATTGAATATTAGCTTCGTATGAACTTTCATTAATCTTTACTTAAATAACTTTCATCATATATGTATATAACACCTAATGTTCTCTATTTATAACTATGGCTTCTTTTTAAAAATAACAGTTAATATAGTAGGATCCATGATAGGAGAGTAATTTAATTTTATTAACGAAGTGACTGTGTTAAGTTATGAAAGAAACTGCTTAGTGTATCAAAATACATAACTTGTATTATTACAATGTTAGGAAGCAGAATGAGAGAAAAAATAAATATATTTTATTCATCGTCTTTGACTGTACTTGGGAATCAAGTTAAACGAGAGGACTTTTCAACACCTTATTATTCCATCGACCTTATCCCTATCAAGTTAATTCCGAATCAGCATAATATTCACAATATGATGTCGAAATCGTTACTAATATTAAAATAACCAGTTTGCGCGAGTGCATTCAAGATAATTTTATGATATTCAAGAAGTCTCACTTCTTATGATAAGATAAGAAAAGGTTTTAATTAAGACTTGACGATGATGACTAGTAAAAGCAAGATCATAACAAGGTATACTTTGTGAGAATTAAGGATACGATGGTCGAACCACTAACTCGCATACAAATTAACTATTATGTAGGAAATATGCACACTCTTTATTAAGTGGGGCACTTAGATAAAATGCTGATCAAAATCTTGTATGTTAAGAAGCTGATGCATCGTAGCACGTTAGGTGTGTTATTATATTTTATGAATGTTTTGCCTACAGGAAATGAAAACGTTTCATTGAGTTAGTACTTGGTTACATTTATTTTTTAGCAGTAGCAGAGAAACTTATCATAATATGAATTTGAAAAGTTTTATATACCTACATTATTAAAATTTGGCTACTGGTAAACCCTGTTCCTACTTATAGAGTTAAGTTACAGTAACTAGCTAATAACTTTAAAAATGATAAATAGAATTTCAAACGATAATCCCAATAATCAGTTAAATTACCAACTGAACTACCAATCTTAAATTAGGTTAACCCGATTGTTATGCAATAATACCAGTGATTCAAGAGAAAATTTTGAAACAAAAATTTACCCGTTCAAAACCAATCTAAATCACAAACATACAATTATCATATTCATGTGTATCCCTCGCGGAGTAGTCACTGTTTTACACCCTCCCTATAATGAACACTTTTTGAAATTAGGAAGACCACACGAAGTGTGCCACATGATGTGCTACTAAAATCAAATCCGAAGCCTTACATCGGTTACTACATGACTCATCGAGAATTCCAGGGAGCGTAATCGTTAGGGCAAGCACTGCCACCAGCAGTGTTACCAACCCCAATGTAGAATAAAAGTATAGATAGATTAAAAAAAACTGTAAATGACTTTATTAACTGTACCAACGTTTTTCGAGAAGTCCCTAAGTCCTAGTGACTTTGACGAAATGACCTTTCTTGGTTCGCCTAGTTTGTGAAATTCTTCGTCGGAAGGTCCGTGATTCTTAAAAGTAAATATAACAATAAAGGCAAAACTGTAGACCTGAATGGCAAAATTGAAAACTGCGAAGACATCGAAAAAACTGTAGATCTACTAGGTTATCAATGATGGGTTGGCTACACTCTCCAGTGCAGTAGTCTTGAAACTGTCGTTCAGGAAACACGTACATGTAATGTTATTGATCACGGGGTGCGGTCCAGCCCAATTTGAATTTCCAATGAGCTCGTTAGAATCAGCCGGGCCCGGGACACGGGCCTCCAACAGGCGATAAAAAACTTTATTCCTTTTAGCTGATTGTGCACGATTCCGAATTGGGAATTAGTGTAAACGCTTTTTGGAAGCGATTTTTAATTAGCATTGATTCTTATCTCTTCGAAGTTGATTGTTGATTTCCATGGCATAAAATAAAAATCATGTCTTGATAATAAAGTAGCAATTCATAGGCGGATCCTGCTTCTTCTCCAAGGATGGAGTTTCCTTACAAAGTTTCTTTACAAAACCTTATCATTTACTTTGACACCCACATAATATAATTATAATAAAATAAATTGTCTTAACAGTAAGCATGAAACTAACTTATAGAATAAAGTAACAATCCCAGCGTAGAGCGGCAATACGTAGCGTTTCGAGTTTTGCTCTTAATTAAACCCCCGCGGCAGAGCCTAGCGGGAAACTTCGATTGCGCTGTCAAAAATCCGAAGAATTATTCCGGCAGTGAAATAACTTGTGCGATTTTAGGCTTTATCGTCCCAGTTCAGGCATATTAGCGAATTTATACGGATGCAATATGCTGCCGCTTCGCGCCACTAGTTCGGCCGGTTTTATTAAAAACTGTTTTTATTTATTGACGATTCGAGGTGGCCAAGTTTTTCTTCGGACTCGTTCGGATATTGGGGATTTTTCCGTCAGCTATAGTCAGCGTTGTTGTGACAGGTCAATGTATTTGCTTTTATATAATTTTTCTTTTTGTTTTTGATGTTTTGATCCAAGGTTTACTTATTATTTATGTCCTTACTGTTGATTTAACGAAACGTAATAGTATAAACACATATAGTATAAGGTACTTTACAATTTCTACAATTTTACCCAATTTACCTACAACGTAGTTGAACCAACATTTAATTGATTGAGCTTTTATAATTTTTATGAGAACAAAATTGCACATACCTACATTACATTTACTAGCAAATTATGTTGCTGTTTGATTAATTAGCCAACGGTGAAATAGGGTTGAATATCTTTTGAAACCTTGACCTTCTTTGCGAATAACAAACACGTAAACAAACCCTCATAGACTCCTTTAGCACGCAATCTTTGCTCGTTTTCTAATTATTGCCTACCCATGACTTTATGGTCTTCATGATTCTGCCAGCACGAATAGTTACTGCAAAACGACCACATTAACCTGAACTCTGAGTTTAATTCTTTCCACGTAGTTGTGCGACGAAATACATGCGAGGGAAACAGAAATGCAGATCGTTTTATGATGGTGCCATATTTCGACCGCAACTCTAAGGCAATTAGTATTAAGATTGTCGTACAGCACGCTACGAAAACTGGTTCAAGCACCTATGTGTCTGGATCGTTTAGAATTAAAACAAAAATATTTATCGTTTTATTAATAAAATTTAAGTTACACAATAAATATAATCTTAGGAACCTAATCTATAATATAAATATCTAGAATATAAATCTAGATCTAAATATTTAATTTCATTTTCCATTCTAATGTTGTTATTGATCCTAAAATGACTCTAAAAGTAGCCATAGTCATGAAATTACGAAACATCAACCATATAAAGGTTTAATGTCAACAATTAAGTGTACACACCTCATGACGCAATACTGCTATTAGTAAACACATAATAAAACCTTTTTATGTGAGCATTTAATTAGCATCACCTATCAAAACAAACTTCAGTAAACTACGATATAAATCTGATTGCAAAATTAAATGTTGGAAAAGGAATATAAAGCACAACAAAGGTGATTGATAGCCTCAATACATTAAAATAAGGGTTTGTGCAATAACGATTTAGCGTCCGCCCACGCACTATTCTGGAATAAAATTTATTCACCCATCATTCATTTAAATTGAAAGTATTCGATACATTTTTAATTGCCTGCCCTCGAGCCTGTATAGTAAAATAATAAGACCATAGAAGTCTCACAATGCCAATTGTAAAAGTGCACACTGTTACCTTCGGTCAATATAAAAGTAAAAAAAATTGTAAATATAAATAGAAGACCGATTAATATTATGGTTGTATAAACGATTCTTATATTTGATTTTAGACACTGACTGATTTTAAAAATTAACGCTAATAAATTATATACTAGTTCACTTTTGGGATACTAAGGCGAGAGTGTTTTGGAAGATGTGCTAGTATATAAAAAGTATGCTAAACATAATAATTGACTGAGATATCAAAGCACAGCATAAACCGCTGTGACTAGTAATTTGAAATTTGGCATTTAAATTTCTCATGTGGTCTATAGATGCACTAAGAGTGGATATTCCGAAATTTCCGCTATATAGTTACATCGTATGAAAATTAGTAACAACTTCCACTCTGTAAACAATTTATTTTGTAGCGGCAATGTTTTGTGCTTAACATTACGCGCAAAATAATTAAACGGGCTATTACTTAATGTACAAATAAAATGTTAATTGTTACTCGCAATTAACAATCGGTCCCGATGAAGCCATTTAATTGATGCTTTTGTACGTGATTTGAAATAACAAGGAAATTGATCATGTTGATGTTTGTTGCGCAATATCAATAATGATCTCTCGGGATTCATGACAAATAGGTAACGAGCAAAGACACGGGAAAGAATAGTTATTTTATTATTATTTGCTGTAAGACTCTGGCTAATAAGTATGAGTGAGTCACATGTTGTTCTTATTTATTTTTATTTAAAATCTAAAAAAATAAGCTTCATAATCGAATTTTTGCTGTTTTTATTTACTTTCGCATTACACGTAAAATCAATTTGGGTGTACCCAAACCTACATACAAAGTCTTTATTAAACGCACCCTCAACCCCATTGCAGAACAAGTGTTCAAAATGTCCGTATCCCATTAACCCTTTTTAATCCGTTTCCAATCGCCCTTTACTCTTATTGACATTCTTGTAAAAGAAGATTAATCATAAAGGATTTTTATGGCATGTTTATTTTTAATGATCACGTTCATTCGGCGGCAGAAATCAGTTGTTCTAAATTTCAATGTGTTGACCTCATTCTGCCGGATGGTAAGCAAGATGAGGTCTAAGGTAGTACACGTTATTAATATTGCCAATTCGCTTTATATTGACAGAGATTAATAGATATGGAAATACAAGGGAAGAAAAGGTGCATTCGTCCACAATTGAGATTTATGAGATCTACACATGGTCTTTGGAAGCGGTAGTAGATATAATTGAATTAAGTTATGTTGACGTCAATAAGTGATACCTTTTATCCAATTTTGAAAAAAAAAAACTATTCTATTGTAATATTTTAGTGCGTCCCAAGACTTTGTGGCGGAAGATGCAACTTTGACAATTAACCAATTTATAAAAGAAAACGCCCTGTAGTGACGAAATAGGCTGCAAAACAACAGAAGATATATCGTTATGTTAGTATTGTGTATACTTTTACTTTTTGCACTTTTAACTTGGTATTAAAGTAACCACTCGAAATAAGTACTTCGAGTACATAAGACATACGATTTCAATCCAAAGCTGACCTACTTGCCGCTCTTTGCCCGTTGAAATTGTGGCTACAACATAACAAGGACTGTTTGTTGTTTGAGTTGTAAAATGATACAGTTTTTTTTGGCGTTATTGCCAGAATTAAATAAATCTGAAAGACAAATCCCCAACAACTATAACAAAATTGCCCGCGGCGGGTTAATGTTAGAACTTCTATTTTTGAAGTACATAAGAATAGCACCTTCAATAAACAGTATTTTGTTTAAAAAGCTGTAAGCGGTGTTAAGGAAAAGGTATGTAAAGTAGTTTTATATAAGTATTTTTTTCAATTTTGTTTAATTTTTTATAAAAACACTCATAACAAATAACTACTAAGCAAAGAATACTATGAATGAAGCATGAACATAAAAAAACCAAAGTAGTTATGTCATAATAACTTCGCGCGTGTTCAATGCCCACGACTCTGTGCCCAAAGCGAGGAATGCCCACACAGTTTATGACTAGAACCAGTGGTGCCATGGATTATTATTGCTGATGTAGAACACAAAATAGTGAGGAAGCAAACGTCTGTCAAAATCGTAAAAAAACAAATAAAAATAGATATTTCAAAGTCCCCATTTTATTTCAAACGTTACCTTAGAAATTGAAAACGTTTTCATCTTTATCTCCTAATTTTGTCTTTTTACAATTATAAATAAATCACTCTTAGTTAACAAACACAAAAAAAGAGTAATAACTTTTTGCTTTGGTGGAAAAATAAATTACGAACATTTTTCACCTCCTATATATGGGTTCATTTATCCTTGTACCAATATAAGCCAAAAAAATTCCACCACATGTAATTTTTATAGATTTGTTTTCTTTACCTTCTCTTACCTCCACTACCATAAAATCTTCGTTACTAGTACAACTTTCTTAGTTAACAGAGTATTTAATAGATATCTGTATTAAATAAATTTAAGCAAAACATGTAAGTTGCAAGCGCACCAACTATTCCGAGCTGCTAAGCGTGAAATGTAAAGCATAATCAGGCACACATAATTACAAGGGGAAAGAGTAAAATCTTTAAGTACATAGGATCCCTATAGAGAGGGTGATTCATTTAATTGTTAATGCCATAGTGATCTAAGAGAACCAGTGGCTTATGTGGGTTAATGGGGTCGGTCTTAATTCACGCAGTCACGGAAGAGCTCCCCAGGTTATGAAAACTCAAACCCAGGCCGGCAGATGAGACAAGTTTTATACCCATTATGTCATTACCCACATTTGCTTTTAGGTCTCGCTTGTAAACTAAGAATATTTGTATTTAGCTGTTTGTGTCATTACAGCGCTTTCGGCATATTAAGCCATGCTAATTGTGCTGTTAAGACTGTCAATTCAATGTGTGAAGTGATAGTTGTTTGTTTACGTGCAATAAATTTTAACAATAAACGTTTGCTTACAATTATAATACGGCATTGTTTCTAATATTTTATTACTTACTTAGGTCAATTACAGATCGGTGTAATATAAAGGTAGCATTGTGCCACAGTTGCTACTGTTGCCAACGGTTTCCAACAAGAAAGTAAAAAACACATGTAAACATTGAAAATATATTTGACGATGATGTGAAGCCATTTATCAAAATTATGTACAAAATTAGATCAATAATCTAATTTTGTACAAAATTTTGATAAATGGCTCTTTATATCAGAATTTCACTTCAGGTCATGGGTCAAAGATTGTAGCAGTAGCAAATAATTACCTAATATTTAAACTTTAACTAGAACTAAAATAATTTAAAATGAATATCCCTCCATTTGAAGTCAACTGATAATCTTTACAGGCAAATATCGTGACACCACTTTGACTAGAGTCACGGGTGAGTTGGTCACGTATCTAGGCACAAATCACTCATCGCCCACACAAAACCAGGATTGATATAACGACGACAGATATCTGAGAAAAGAAACCACGCGAACAAGGCTATATATATCATGTGAACATTATGTGAAGTAATGTATAAAAGCTGACTGACAGACAATACAAATAGGCTTCTTCTTCACCATAGGAAGGATATTGTGGAAATCCTTATAGGAGAGAACTCTAGAGCCAACGACAACGTAAGTTTAATTGCCCTGTTTTTCGCCAAATCAACATATATGTAGTTTTCATCTTTAAAATCTAAACATTATATAAATAACATCCCATGAAGTAACACTTATGTAAGATACAAAGATCAGGTGAAAAATGCATATTTTTTTTATATAACAAACAAATACCTCCTCTCCAAACTGGGGAAACGTAAGTAGTACTAACGCCAGAATAACGATTACGTATCTCATGTTCATATTCATTAAAAAAAATACCTAGAATCAAAACTTGAACTGCTTTTCAAATCTGTTTTAAAACAAGACCCAAGTTTTCTGGATAGTCAGATACTGAGCTTTCGCAGTAGTTTTCGTTCACTAAGTGCGCTAATTAAAACTTTTACAAATATCAGGTGAAAGTAATTTTCACATGCGAAGTTA